>NW_019173806.1:0-66348 GCF_001646965.1 Fonsecaea nubica | reverse complement strand
AAGTCTGGTGGGCTAGGAGAGTGGTATAAGGGACAGGGGTGGCAGAGGGAGAAGGGAGGAGAGACGGCCTAGCTAACTCGTAAGTGCCCCAAGTGAACTCAATGCCTAGTGCCCACTAGGTAGGTACGAATAGGTACCGCCTACTGGTTCCCGGGCACTGGCCACTGGCCACCTGCCACCCAAACAAAGGCGGGCGGACAGTGTCGGGAGCGACAGAGTGGCCGCTCGCTGCCTCAGTGCAGACCGACTTTCGCTATTCAGAGCAGCAAGGAGCTAACCCTCATATGGTTAGGTAGGTTGCAGGGGCGCAGCAGCTACGACGTTGCACCTCTCTGCTTCTTCCCAAAATTCATCCTTCCATCACTATTTCCGTCTCGTCCCGCCTCCTCGTTCGTCCACAGCCCTGTCCACCTCGCCCACTTCTCGCTCTCCCTCTCCTCTTCCACCAGCGTGGGCCGCGCTATCCACACCCTGGTCAGGACCACCGTAGCATCCCTGTCACTTCCCGGGGCGGTCAAACATCCCTGGCTCTTTGTTCGCACTTCCATCTCCTCCCAAACGCCCCCCCTGTCGTTCCCGCGTCGCCGCCTCGCAGGGCCAGGGCTTGGTGGGCGGGCCTGGAATTGTCATGGGTTGGACACCACACTAAGTGTAGTAGGTAGGCACAAAGGGAGCAAGGCATTTGATCGCACTCTAACTTGGACAGCAGCACAGCAACATGTGGCTCCAACGCCTTCGAGAGTGGAGTTGGAACGCACGTACCCCCGGTTGAACTTTTGTGTCCTTGAGCAGTCCTTGTGCCCTCGATCCCCCTGCTGCCACCCACTATCCTCCATTCAGGCAAAGCGGTAATTTATGTTATATATCGAGGGACATGGGTTTTGGGGCGTCCCATGCACCCAGCGTCCTGGCCATACATATGATTGACTAGTTTCCCTGATCACAAAAGAAACTATTAAGACCTTGAACATGCCCTCGCCTTTCGTCTAGATCTTCCTTCTTCTTGCCCAATATCAATCTCAAACAAGACTCGATCCCATCACTTTGCTCCAACACAAGCTTGGTCGCTGTGCTTTCTGCCTACACATACACACACACCCACACATACCCACACATATCCCCCCTCACCCATCATGCACCGGAGTCACAGCTACTCCTACACCCACTCCCAAGCCACAATGGCCGGCCACTCCAGATATGCATCAACTCACGCCAGCAGCTCTGCCTTCAGCGCATCTGCGAACCCGAATGAGGATTGGACCAAGATCTCCGACCTGGCTGAGAGAAGACGCATCCAGAACCGGATCGCTCAGGTAAATAACATCACCCTTTTTTTTTTACCGATGGACGGTCTTGTTCAATATCCCTAACACACCATACAGCGAAACTATCGTAAGAAGCTCAAGAGGAGACTCGAAGATCTAGAGCGCCGCGCTGGGTCATCGTCTGCTTCGCCGGAACAACAGCATTCGGAACTAGTTACCACTCCAGCCAAGGAGACTTCCCAGAAACAAACTCAATCCATGGTCCGCCAGCCATCCAGATCAAGTGTGTCACACGAGGTCCCGAGAGCGTCGCCAGAGATTTTACCTTTGGATGACCATTCATCACTTTTTGACACTGCGGCTGGACGCCATCTATCGATCCATTCGCAACCGGCATTTACCTTCTCGTCATACCCTCCGACCACAGCATACCTCCACTATGAGCACCAACAACACCCCACGTATGACAACACGGCCAGCTACTACTCGAATTACCAATACCAATTAGATGTGCCATCGTCGAGTCTGCCGCCGACGTTACCCGCCATGCTGCCCTCGACGTTTGGCAAGCAGGATCAGCTGTTTGGAGACGACGACATGTTGAGTCCCTTCAGCATGAACTATGCCTCGCTGGCCGGTCTGGAAATGCCCTCAAATCAAGCATACTCGGGGGCTCATTCTCATGTAAATCCCACCACTTTCTTCTCCCGTTCATATTCCAGCCCACACGTCTGAGCAGCACAAAGAAAGAGAAAAGGCGGCTCAATTCCAAAAGAAAATCACCGGCTTTCAAATTACCAAAGTGCCCAGCTCAAATGCTGACTTCCTCTGGCTAGACACCACCTCTGACTGATCCATACTCGATGGATTCGGCCCACAACTCGCCCAACTACTTTGATGTCCCGCTCACGCCTGTGTCAAGGACGGCGAGCCCCAACTTTCAATTGTTTGACATCAGCTGCAAATGAGGGCATGCTTCATTTTGTTATTTTGTGATTTGGCAAGCATCAACCGCTCATTGCCGTCCATACGGGCACCACGACAGGCGCCAAATAATTGGCACGACGGCTTCTACGACAGCTGCTATTTGCTTTTGAATGGCGCACGATTATGGGTGGAGAGCGACCATTTTGCATTTCTTGCCACGGACTGTGTTATGATTCACCTGGCTCAACGCCCAGTTTACCGAGAAAAGGTATTTAGACTCATATGGAAGCCCTTCGATGGGCAGGCAAAGGGGGTGGGAGGGGGTGGGGAGGAATTGGTGTGATACCACGGAAGCTGCCAAAGCCAGCTGGTGGGAGGGGTGGGTAGGGGGGTGTTCTGGATGCCACATCAATGTAGCCATAACAGCAGAGGTACAAGAGCAAACAGGGGTGGAATGGTATGTCGAGAAAGTACCTCGTATAGTCCCCGAAATCGACAGGGGGTTCAGCAACCCGATCGGGAATTCAAACACTTTTTCAGTTCTGAAATGTATCGGTGACTATCATTCACCTGGTCGGCCCTTTCTGGTTAATTTCATTCCTGTTCTGCCCATTCCAAATGTGACTCTATCCTGGAGATCAAGAAGCTGAAGGAAGAGACACCCACCACGCCCAGGATGCCACGCGGGAATACGATGCACGCAACGGGCCTTGCATTCAGCCCTGCAAGCTGAATAGGGCAAGTCAATAGGGCAACCTGTCAGGTCACAGCAGGACGCCGCAAGCTACAACAAGACGAAACTACCAGCCGCATCTCTGTGCGCCATTGCTCCATGAGGTTTAGCCACCTGCGCTTGAACACTGGATACGATACCAAGGGAAACCACAGACCTCGGGCTCTAGAGGGGGAAGAGGAGGGAGAGAATACACACATACACGGTACACATACACAAACGAGGGACACATTCAGTCGCCGATTCCTCATCTCAAGCCAAACTCGATCCCTTTCGGCCACAATCTGGTGCCGGTGTATCTATTTATCCTTTGCGTCTTTTTTTACGGCCTTTGCGCACGTTTTCCGACACACCAAAAAAGAGAGTTTGATTAAACCCCTCGATGCCGAGTACATTGTAGGGACAACGGGACGGATGTGGTTGAGGTCCTTCGAAATCTCCCCCCTTTCTCCCTATTTTGGGGGGGCAATTCAGAATCCTTCCTGCATCCCGATTGCCGCCCCTGGGAGAAAGAAAGAAGAGGGAAACAATCCAACAAGGACCAGACCAGTCCAGTCCAAACAACACCACGCAGGCGCTCCTGTTTGGTGCGCAAAGGTCTAGAATTGAAATTGTGACCAGGGCACGTAGGGCAGCAGGGGCGGGGGCAAAAGGAGAAGGAAGGAAGCAAAGGACCCTTTTTTTCTCTTGTCCTCTTTCTCTCTCTTCTGTGTGTCTCTGAATCCTTCGCATCCCCATGTGCCGGGCTGCATCTCTGGACAAATCGCCATGATGGATTCATGGGAACCGCTAAGCCCGCGTCAAGTGCTTTTCGGGTTGAATATGTAAGCAAAGTTGTTATTTTGGACCACGGCCGAAGCACCATCCAGAGCCACCTTTTTTTTGGCCCTGTGGCGTGGCGTGGCTCCAACCAAGTGTCCATGTGCCTAATTCGGAAACGGAGTCATTGCTAATTCTATGGCCGTTGAGGGCCTCCCTCGGGACTTTAGGGGCTGGCGTCTCCATCAATGGACCTCGAGCGACGATAGGGTTCGAGGCGGTAAATCACAGGTATGTGTCCAAGTCGTCCGACTACCTATTATGGCCTTTCTGGTTGCTTTTGGGGGTCAAGATCGCCGCCGTTGCACTTTTGCCTTGCGGTCGTCCATGTCTACAAGTATGAGGACACTGTGAGGTGAGGTGAGGTGGCTGGAGGCGGCGTCGGAAGTAGAAGTGCGCAAAGCTCATATGGGGTGATTCTTCTTCCGACAGTCCTTCCTGGAAAGCCGTGGTACGGCCGCCTATTTCCACGGTACGCTCGATATCACTGCTCTGGGCGGGGCAGGCTTTGCCTCCCAGCGGACTATGGGCGAAGATCAACACTGGAACCTGGAATCCTTCGCAGGTATCGAGGTCTCGATCGATCTATCACAGTCCGACGACAATGTCTACACGCTGATCCTCAAGGACGAGCTTCTTCCTCCCAACGCATCCGACGGCCGTGAACAGGCAACGGTATCTTGGGAGTATGACTTTTCCAAATCCAAGTGCCGACCCTTCCCCCAGATCGACAGCTCTACCACCACCACGACCTCGTCTTACCAGTCTGTCTTTGTGCCATGGGACCACTTTAAACCCACATACCGTGGCAAGCTGGTCAACACACCCAAGAGTCTGGACCTGAGCAACATCAGGAGGGTCAGCATCATGATCAGGAGGTTTGATGGTTGGTTGCGGTGGATTGATTCGTCAGAGCTGACTGGTTTTTGTACAGTTTCTTTGGAGCCCAGCACGGGGATTTCCACGTGCGCGTCCTGTCCATCGTCGCGGTTGCGGTCTCGAGCACAAAACCCGCAAGGATGCTGTCAACTGTGGCGGGCAACGCAAGCAGCCACCAGAAAGATGCCCAAGTCGCCACCACTGCCGCTGTATCAGGAAATGGGAGAAGAGATGGAGAATAATGGCCACGATGGATGGTCCACTGGATTTTGAGGAAGGGGCAAACGAGATGGAGAGACATGGACTTGAACACACCGTATTTCGTTCTTCTCGCCTCGAAGCTTCGTGGAGCGTTCGTCCAGAGCGATCACCTTGTTGTCCATCGGGTCCATGTTCCATAGCTCCAAGCACTTACAGGTCTAGTCAGCGGGCGGGTCACAAACAGTTCTCGCCATGATCGCCCCTTTGCCCTTTACCCTTTACCCTTTACCCTGGTGACCAGTGACCACCCAACAAGTCCTGCGGCCCTTGCAGCCGTGACGGGATTATCACATCGTCTTGTCACGGGCAAGTGCACAAGGGGAGACTGTGTCGGATCCCACTTGCCAATGGGGGAGTGTTCAGAGCCCTTTGGCAGCTGTCGTTAATCAAAGGTGCGGCTCCGTGGCTGAGTAAGGTCATCATCATCTCCACTGGCTCGCAACGTGCAGAGCAAAAGGACATATCCGCCATTTTTCGTCTGAGCAGTGGTGTACTCGACATGACCATTGAGTACTCGTCACTCGAAATGGACCCTTTGAATTGAATAGTGAGAAGTGGGCAAGCAGGCAGAGAAGCACTACCTTCATACCTACCTAGCTACCAAACTATACTGGGGCTTGACTTGACTCGACGTTACAATCCGCAGCGGGTCTTTGCTCTTTCAGCCTTTCAGCCTCTGGTGCCGCTGTGTCGCCGTCGTATGGTACAGTACCCAATACTACTACCTAAGGTACCTCAGGTCTGGTGCTAAGGGATCTACGAGTAGTAGTACGAGTAGGTACTACCGAAAGAAGGGGGCGCGCTCGCTCTCTCGTTCGTTGGTTCGTTTGTTCGCTCGCGGGCTCGCTGGTATTTACCAGAAAGAGTAATTTCTCACTCCGCGAAAAGCCAAACTCGCACGATGTTCCGGTTTGGCGTGGGCAGCCCTACCGAGTTTATCGCCGGCCATACAAGTTAGGTATACGCGGGCAAGGCAATGCAAGAGCGGGATATGCGTCCGACTAACTCACCCCTTTGTATGTACGGGCCCACGAGGTTACTTGTCATTTTCAGCGGAGTTTACGAAGAATAACGACGGCCACCAACCTACGAGCGTAAGTAGATCGAATACTCTTTTCCGGAGTGGAAGAGGGTAGCATTTGGATTCTGGATACGCACTAAAACACGACCAGAGCATCACAATGACCTCGTACTGGAGGTACTGGAGACACCACTGCTTAGTGCCTCCTAGTAGTATGTGCGAACAAATCCCCTTGCCTTCCTTATCTCCGCCAAATGGCCGTGGAAACGAAACGAAATGAAACGAGGAAGAAAGAAGAGCCGCCTACCCTTTTGGGACGAACGTACTTTGAACTTGCACCTGCACTTGCACAGGCAAGTTGAGAAATGGAAGAGTCATGATACGTCAGAGAAAGGTGTGTGCGTGGAAGAGTGTGTAAATGCCTCATGCCTCATCCTCACAGGGACACACGATCACCACTGCACCGCTGCTGCACCGCCGCACCGACCGCGACCGCACAAGGCTTCGTGCTGGACCAGTGAGGATGGGCAAAAAGCTGAAATCCACTCGAAAGAGCCGGTGAAGCGCAAAAAAGCCCCCCCCCTGGTTCGTGTTCCCATGCTCCATGTTCCCACGTTTCCCAAAGGCAGGGCAAGGAGGGACGAACCCCGCCCTGACTAACGCTGTGCATGTGCAGCCAATGCATACATCACAGACGGAGATACATACAAACATATCAGGAGGCTTTTGTGCGGACGAATATGAGATTGAGACAAGTGACAGGCGAGACAAGCGAGATGCGACAAGACCCTACATAGAAATGCAAGGGTCTCTTTTTGTTGGATAGGGTTGGAGAGCGAGCAAGGCTAGGTCAGATACCGGGGAGCGTCTACTCGTTCGATATACCTAATCGCGTCCGGAGCACCTACAAACTAATCGAAGACCAGGTGTGTATGCGATACAAGATCATACAACTTATGCCTACCAGGTCCGTCTACGCGAGCAAGACAGAGTCGACCACACCATGAAACTAATTACTCGATAATAATAATCCCAATAGTATACTTACAGGTACTCTGCACAGTAAGTATACTTGTAGGCACCATTCCTGGGCTAGGTAGATGCGCAGCAACGTTCCTTACCAGACGATACATTACCAAATTATTAATTATCGGAGGCCCCGGCCAGGCAAGCCAGGCACGCCAGAGCCACAGCGCGGCATCTTCTTGGAACGACGGTAACGTTGGGGGGGGGGTTTTTTGGGGGCCGATTTAGTTGCTGCTTCTGCATGAACCAAATACGAGTAACTCCTAGTAGATACAAAGGATCTTCGGCAATCCCGTCAATATACGGAGTACGGAATAGCCAGGTACTATTCATACGAGGACGTACATACATACATGCCTTACGGGGAGATGAGGAATCATGGAGACTGAGACGAAGGCGGTGCATTCGCATTTGATGGCCCCGAGGAAACATCGACAGAGACAGCGACAGTGACAAAGAATGTAAATTGCAAATTGTACAATCGTATTGCTAACCAACGGATCAGTATGTCACTGTACGCCTGATTGTTCATCATCATCAGAAGCCAAGTGAGACGCGACGACTTGCTTTCTCTGCGCCTCCCTCCTCGTGTTGGAATTTGGAATGGATTTTACAAAGGCCGGGTTGTCGTGTCGTGTCGTGTCGGGTTTGTGGAGATAAGGGGGGGAATTAGAAGAAGACGTCATGGGTAAAAAATAATGAATGCCAAAGTCGGCCGTTTGTAGGTAGCGCAAATACGACGACGAGGTCGGTTTCCTCGTACTGTACTAACCTTCTACCGAGTGACTGACTGACTGACTCGACCAGGTCGCCACGCAGGTACGAATTACTCACTACTCGGTAGGTAGGTACGTAGGTCCAGGGCGAGGGTTGCGAGCCCTCACTAAAGTGGTTGACGAAACCTTGGGGATTTGCTTGGGAGAACAGCGAAGCAAGCAAGCAAGCAATCAATACGGGAGCCTAGAAATGAAGAGAGTCAGAGAGACGAGGTTGCATTCTCCCGGGTTAAACCGCCTAAACCGCCAAAGTGCAAGCAGCATTTGTCACCAAGCGTTGGCCTTGGGGGTGCGCGAGGCTACTTTAGTCCTGCAGCCAGCGTCCGCCCGCCCGCCGCCACCGTTTGTCGTTTCTTTGAGGATTTTCCATCATTACCTCGTTCTTACGAGTTATGTAAAGCCTAGAGCCTATCTACAGTAGGGCGGAGAGGGTTTGCCAGGCGAAACGGTGGCTGAGGCGGAAACCAACTGTTCCGTATGCCCCGTACGCTCCGTACACTCGGTACAGTACTTGGTATCTCGTTACAGAGAGGACCCGCCTCGCATCTTCCCCTTTTGGTAGCCATCGGGAAAATCACGTGTAAGGCACAGGGCGGAGCGAGGCGAGAAAAAAGAGAGGTGGCTCTTCCCCCAAGTGGGTGGGAGTTAGTGGTAATCAAAGACCCTCCCCTTGTTCTTTGCTAATAAAACAGACTAGACGCTGAAGGGCAGGAACACACCCAAGTTCTTTGAATCTCGGAGAGACGCCTGAGGGATCCCCCATCCATCCATCTCTACCCATCATCCACTTGAGTGGCCATCCACTGGAACCTCGTTAGCCCACTTCCTTTTTGGAAAGATGCCCTAGGTACTCTCCACGCGTGATGTGATTGTGATCAGTGATCACTTTCTTACCATGACCATACCTCTCGCAGAAAATGGGATTCGTTTCAATAACCCCGTCGCAAATCTCCGCTTTTGGAATGCGCCCTAGGGGGTTTTTTTTGCCAGGAGAGAACAGCTGTACGCGGTACCTGTACAAGTAGAAGCCTTCCAAGAGCAAAGACCAAGACCAAGAACAAGACAAGACATGCCGACTCCTCCATCTATCAACTAGAAACGGACATGGTGTTCGAGAAACCAACTGACAGCACCACTACTACCAACCATACAAATCCGCCAAAACACTTGGGACTTCTCGGTACATTCTTTCAGGGTTTGGCTATCCAATCACAGAAGGTGGAACCATCAAGGAAAGAAGACACCCACAAGGGCTCTCCAGGCCTGGAAGGTGGAGGGTGTGTCACCCACCCACTTGACCACGGGCGTTTAATGGCGTATGCACTTGTGTCGCAATCACCTTCAAAAGTAATCGAAGGAGGATCCTTTGCCAACCACCAATTAACAACTGATTTTCCCATTCAGGCCCCATGCAGCCCAACCAGCTTGGCGGGAGTCGCTCAAGCATCTGACGTGTGCACTGTGAATGGACGTCGTCGAGTCTCTACCCAGTAACAGAATGGGGCCCGGCCAAACATATAGGCTGACAGGCGCAGGCTCTCCTTCAACCCAAGAGTTACAAAGGTACAAGGAGCGGTTGAGTCAGCATTTCTGTGCGAGAAAGAGATTTAGATCTTGAAAGGCTGTTTTGGCAAACACTCTCTAACTACTACTACTTCTTCTTCTTTGTTAGTAGAGAAAAATGCCATGCATTACAACTACCTCAAAAGGGAATTTGCTCAATTCTTTTTTTCCATACGAGGACCGAGTAGCTCGTACTTTCCAAGTGCCGAAGTTTGAAACCCTGAAACGCAGCATGCGTACCTAGCCAGCCAGTCCAGCCAGCCAGCAACGGCGTTTCGGGGCCACCTCCACCTCCACTCTTTCTCTCCCCTCTTGCGCACGCCGCCCGCCGCACGGATGCCCTTGGTTATTTTCTTTCTCTCGGAAGTCGACGGATTCTCTCGTACGAATGAACTACGTGTCCTCGGTGCTGGGCAGTCCCGTCAGTGGACGAGGGGAGAGAAGAGCAGACAAAATAAACAACGCAATACATTGGCAAAACCCGGAAAGCAAGAGAGAGAGAGAGAGAGAGCGGGGGGCAGGAAGGACTTACAGACCTACCTAGGCACCTAGGCTGAAGCGTGCACTTGCACCTGCACCTGCACTGGCCCGCCTGATCCCTACCTACGCAGACAACGGTCTCCAATCAATAGGCAGCAACCAAGACAAAGACAGACCTTTGGGTGCTTTGCTTGGTCCAGTTTACAACGCCGTCCGGTCTTGCGAGAGGAGACCACGTCATTCATTGCGAAAGTGAAGGCGGGAGGCGTCACCACCACCCGTACCCAACAACGAAAGAGGACCTTGGTCTTTGTAAGTTGATCGTATTGTCGTCGTATTTTCTTGTTCACAAGCCTGCCTGGGGTGGGCTCTAGCTAGGCACTGGGCAGTGGGCACTGAGCAATGATGGGCTCCGAGACCCAGCATTCGCAACGCGAAACACGCAACACGCACCTTGCACCTCGCAACTCGCGCCTTTTCTTGTCCCGGCAGGCACGAAACGTTCTCATGCATACATACGTACGAGGCGAGCTTGCTTGCGATCCAAAGCGATTCCGAGCCCCGAGCCCGTCCCACTGACCGACTAACCGACTGACGAGTGCAGGCCCAGGCATAAAGCAGCGACGGGCCAGGGTACGAGCTCTTGCATTGTTCCCCGGGATGCCCCGGCTACGGCTAGGGACGAGGGGACGAGGGGACGAGGGGACGAGGTACTGGTACTTCCTTACAAGTACTTGACAAATACAGGTCCAGGTTCAGGTACCGAGTCTCTCGCCCTGAAATATTCTCTCCGGCTCCGGCTGGGTGGGTTTGTTGCTAAGTGATTACTTTCTGGGGGAGAACAAGGAACGACTATTACTCCGACGATCCTCTTCCCAGGCCTTCCGTCAGGCTTTCCGTTGGAATTGCAATACATCATTTCACGCATAACAGGCTGGCTCATGGAAATGTACTCGGTATGTACCACTTGTACAGATGCGTTTGTTCGGCTCGAGGCATTATTATTGTCCATTATTCCCGAGTGCACACTACACAAGACACATGGCAGACACAAGGCACAAGGGTGTTGGAACAAGGGAATGCTGGCCGGAAAATGGAGAATACTGGCTCCCACTGGCTAACCTATCTAGGTACCTACTTGTTAGTATCGACGGCATTGTTTTTCAACTCGTACCGAAGCCTTGGTGGACGCCAGCTACAGCCTATCAATGGGCAGCCAAGGATCCCCAAAACCAACTTCTGAAGAAAAAGATCCAAACAAAGATCTGCCGTCCCGCTCGTCGAAGCTGAAGCTGAAAGCTGTTGTTGAAACAGCAGCTCGAGCTTGTTGCAGCTCGCAGCTCGCAGCCTGCATCCCGTCACAGATCGCCAGCCAGCTGGTGCCAGTTATACTCGTCGGTCCTCGTTGTGCAGATCCCCCCTCGACCCTCTACTTCCCGCCCTTGTCCATCGCCTTGCTTTTTTGGTCTGCTCCCCCGTCACTTACTTTCCCAATAGCAGCTGAAAACCCTGGGGGAAAAGCTACTGTAAAGTCCCAATCACCGTTTATGCACAGAGCTCTAGACCCTTTCCTTGGACAAAGGATCACCAAGTAGTCCGGAAAGTTTCTGGCCCAAATCAGCATGTGCAAGCCTTGGGAGTCACCGTCACCGTCACCGTCACGGCCTTCGCCTAATGATGCATTCGACATGGGGTCCCCCCGCCAAAGAAACCCAGCCGTGCTAGTGTGCCAGCCTTTTCAGCTCTCTTCTTTGTTACAGAGTAGGCGGTCTGTTGGTCACTTATTCGGATTCTGCATTAAACTCTGCGGGTGCTGGAGATCGGCAACCTCTTCCAAAACTCTACCACAAAGCAAAAGCATCTCTATATGTTGGCCACATACCATACTTCTACACTACAATATATACATGGCACCACATGCCATGCCATACTCGCCACATTCCTCCACCATTGTATCAAACATTATTCCATTGTAAAACCCCGCCTTAGAGCCGCGAGCCCACGATTATGCCCACCTACCTCCATACCTGCACCTGCACTTGCATTTGCACACGCGAAGAAAATGAATGCAACATGACTACCACCAACTAACCAACTAACCAACTACCAAGCAACTCGTACTCGAACCGACCATCGGGGCTTAAATAATAGCTCAAATAGCTCAAATGGACCAACGCACCGGACCTTGGCACCTCCAACGCAGACCGACCGGCGACTCTGCGATCGACAACACGCACGCATGCATGCAAGCTAATTCTCTTTTTGACAGGTGTTGGTCTTGTGGATGGGAATGACAAATGCTCCCCTCTCTCGTGTGATACACTGGCCCTGCATTCCACACACATTCCGCCTACCACCTGCCCAAAAGGTCAGTCACTTGATATTATTGACACGAGCGCCTTGGGAATGGAATGCACACAGTAATAATAGGAGAGCTGAAAAGGGCATGTGGGTTCGTTTGTTCAAACCGTGTACATACATACCATCTCATACCATCTTTTCAATTCATTCCATCCATCCAAAAAAAAATATTCGAGGCGGCTGCAACTATTGGAACTGCGACTGCAGGTTACCATTGGGCCCCCCCTGCACCAGCGCATCAGCGCCGCCCGGATGATCTGCCTCTGTGTTTCCGATGTTTACTGATCCTTCGGTCCTTTTTCTACACGATTACGGAGCACCGAGTGATAATATTAGGTGCCTGGTGACCTACCTTGCCTACTCAAGCCTACTTTCTTGTAGGTTGATTGCCTAGGTAGTCACAGACGCACAAACGAAGACCCTTGCTTTCTTGCTTGTGTATTGTCTTGTCTTGTCTTGTCTTGTGCCACATCGCTCACCCCAAAAAAAGCCATTCAACCCCTTCAGACATGCATGCATGCGTGTGCGTGCGTGCGTGCAATGCACGATGGAGATAGAGGGATGGAAGGGGTGCTCACCGGTTAGACATACCCTGCTCTACCATACCCTATCCTCGGAGACGGACCCCCTGTTCTTTTATTCTTTTTTATCGAATGGATTGAGGCTTGACAACAAACAAAGAATCAAAGTCTCCATTAGTCGTGGTAATGGCGATGGCGGTTCCGAGCTGCGATTCTTGCCACGATGGATACTGCATATTGCATATTGCATGTGCAAATGTAAATGCAAGCAAAACGCAAGCAAGCAAGACATGTTTTGAAACGTTGGGCTGAACTCTGTACCCTACTCTACTCTACTCTACCCACTGTACTGTACTGTACTGTACTGTTCTGTGCCGGACACATCGAGGATGGATTTGATGAACCGTCTATCCATCTGTGTATCTTGTTTGAGCTCCTGGCGCTATCGCCGAGAAGCCTGGCGGTCCTGCATCTATCACATACATGCATGCTACATGACGAAGAGGATTTGCTTTTTTTTTTTCACTTCTGCATGACCCTCTCTCCCTGCGTGCGTGCGTGCGTGCGTGCGTGCGTGCGTGCGTGCGTGCCTGCCTGCCTGTGTGTCTGTCTGTCACTGTTGCATATCGCGCATGTCCTGCATGGGTTGGGTTGGTTTGCGTGGCTTTTTCGAGATGAGATATCCATACATACATACCCCCACACCTGCTGGGGTATTACCATGTCACACGACTTGCTTTTCGTCGAGTTAGGAAGGGTGACGCGAGGCGAGATGAGTCGAGGTGACCGGTTACTCTTTCAAAATTCGGAATTGGACATCGTCCCTTGGGTCGTTTCCGCTTCCTCTGACCGGGTGGAGTTCCTTCACGTACTCTCCAGAACACAGCATGTGAATGAGTGAGAAGCAAGTATGCGTGCGGCACGGGCATGTCCATTCCAGGGAAAGGAAGGCAGACAGACAGAGAGGCAGACAGCAAGCTAGCGAGCAAGAGGCCTGGTTTCTATCAAGACGAGTCGAATCTATTGTCTTCTACCGTGAAGTCATTCTCTTCGATCGTCGAGTCGACGAACCAGGGATCTCTTTGTAGATACCAAGACACAGACAGATATACGACAGGGGATAAACGATATCGCGTACGCCATGCAAGTAGATGGATCATAGATCATGCACACAGAACACAGCACACATACAGTAACCTACTCGTCGAAGTCGGTCTGTTCTTGTATATCCTCTGAGACATCAGAGGCCAGTTCAGATGTCAGAGATCAGGGTCTCTGTTCCATCTTATTCCTGTCCAGTCCCTTGTCTCTGGATATTCAATATCAAGAGTTGAATGGAATTGAGCTGCTATACCCATCCATCTCTTTACCAAGAACGACACCGCCGTATCGAGCGAGTACTTGGTTCTTTTCACTCACTCACTCACTCGCCTGCTCCGTCCTCATAAATGCTCCGTCCTCATAGACAACCCCCCGGTCCATTTGGCCTCTGTCTCTCTCCCAAACATCCTTCTCAATATGAACCCAGTATCAAACTCACACTCACTCTCATTCATAACTCATCACTTACACGCCCCCTCATGCACGACCGTGTGCGCCGGCACCACCCCGTCCCGAAAGGGAATCTGCAGCGCCACACTGTCCCCGTCGCCCGGGTAAAAGGTCAAATGGCCGCTGGCGCGCGGGTCCGTGTCCGCGGCGACGAGGATCTGCTGCGCCGAGCCCGACGTGATGGTTATGGTGTCCCAGCGCGGGTCGGTGGGGTGGGGTCGTGGCGGTGACTGAGTGGCTAGATAGCTCTGTTGTTGTCGTCGATGCTGATTTCGAAGGGGAGGAGGAGATGACTCTTCAAAACCACTGCCACCGCTATCACCGCCATCACGACGGGGAACATACACTTGCGCCACGCCGCTCAACAGCACGAAAAACATGGCGTGGGGCGGCCGGTGCCAGCCCTCGCCACTGCGTGGCGGGAGCACCACGTACGTGGCATTGTCGACGTCGCCGAGGGCCAGAGCGCGCCCGACCGTTGGGTAGACGGTGAATGGGGTGGTGAGGGCCCAGCACTGCACGCGGGCCAGGTACGGCGGGTCCGCGTAGTTTGTCAGGGCGGTGATGTAAAGCGTCTCGTTTGCAGAGGGCGGTGAAGACTTCAGTGAAGGATCGGACGCGGAGCTGTGCGATGAGAAGAAAAGGAGCGTGAGGAGAGAAATGGACAGCGTGAGAAGAGGCTTCATGAGCTCGTACCGCCTATGGGCAGCTTGATAGAGAGATGGGTAGAAAGGCTGAAGGTGAGTGGATTGAAACAAGAGCAGAAGACAAACAGAAGGCTAGGGTCTCTAAGGGGTCTTGGTAGAAGGTGCCAGATTTGGGGTGACTTGGTTCGGTGTCACGCTACGGGAGCAAAGACGATCGAGACAGGGGCAGAAATTGAGTTTGGATGGAGCAGCGACGGCTTCATCGTCACATGAAACAGTTTGGTAGGCGTTCAAACAGACACATGGCCAAGATTCATTCGATTCTTCTATCTTGACGGCACCAAAGATCGCCTGCCATTTACAACACCGAATACCTTCCTCCAGTCCTCTCGGCAGCATCAGCCGCACTCATTGTCCCCTCCTTCAACAACCGCATCAGCTCTCTCATGGCGTCGTGCACCACAACCTCGGTATCACCCTCCACAAGGATATACAGCTTGGGATTCTCGTTGGGCCCAGGCTCTTTACCCGCAGGATAGAAGGAGCCCTTGGTAGTGATAGATGTGCCCGTTGCCTCGAGAATCTTGGCCACATTCGTCCGGTTCGTGACTGCCCACCGTGCTTTTTCTGTAGAACGACAGTTAGCAAAATCTGTTCACACGAAAGGAATATCTGCAAACACTTACGAGGAAAGTCGTTGATCTCCAGCGTCGCGTGGAATGCACCAGCATCAGGACCCTTGTTGTCAATAGGCACGCCCGACCGCATGACACCTGCTTTGGAGAGTTTCTCATTGATCGCACCCACAGCTGCCGCGACCTTGTCCATTTGGTTCTGGGCCCCAGCGCCAGATTTGGATCCTCCAGTGTCACGCTCAGTCTTGTGGACCGTGATTTTACCGTCCAAGTCAATCCCCTTGGGCACACCGGGAAGACTAGTGCTGCTTTCGAACGGCTTGACGCTTGACGCGGCTTTGGCGAACAGATCATCGCCAACTTTGACATCTTTACTGTCTTCTTTTTCTTCTTGCTCTTCGCCTTCATCGCCAGTCTTGAAAGTCTTGCGTTCTCGAGCCTTGGCTGCATCACGCTCTTGATCAAGCCGTTCGAGACCTTTGCCGCCAAATCCAGAAGCACCGGCTTTCTCTTTGCCAGCCTTGACCTTCTCCATAAAGGAATCCACGAGTTTCTGAACAGCCTCCGGGACCGGCTGTCCACTCTGCTTCAGAGCCTTCGCAATGTCAACAGCATATCTGTCTTGTTCTTGAGTAAGAAAGGTCACTGCAGTTCCCGTATTCCCGGCTCTGCCTGTGCGTCCGGCACGATGTACATAGTCTTCCAGATGATTGGGCGCATCGTAGTTGACCACCAGTTTCAACTGTTTAACGTCAAGACCACGGGCGGCGACAGATGTCGCAATGAGGATGGGCACCACGCCGGCCTTGAAGTCGTCAATCGTCGAATCCCGATCGATCTGATCTTTCCCACCGTGTATCGACATGCAAGGATATCCCTTTTTCATCAAATCGCGTAGGAGACCATCAGCCGCCTCTTGTCGATCGACAAAAATGAGCGCCCGATCGTCCTCATTCTTCTCATCCTCATAAAGCTTGCCGAGAAGTTCAAGCAGCCGAATAAACTTGGTGTTGTCTTCGCGAACCTCGACAATTTGGGTGATCTCCGGTGCAACAACACTGCGACCACCGACAACAATCTCGACAGGCTTGGTCAGGGTTTTCCTTGCTAGCGCTTCCATCTGCCGGGGAAACGTCGCGGAGAAGAGGACGGTCTGACGGTCTGGGCGGATGTTGGAGAGAATCTTCATAACTTGAGGCTCGAATCCCATGTCAAACATCCGATCCGCTTCATCCAGCACCACATACGTGACACGTTTCAGATTTGTCACTCGCCCACTGTTGGCTGCAAGAAGATCAATCATTCGGCCAGGAGTACAGACCACGATTTCCGCCCCACGCTTCAAGTCGGCAATTTGGTCCTTAATGGGAGCACCTCCGTAGGCGCACACTGCTCTCAGACCAAGAGCTTTGAGGAAGGGCTTGCACTCTTTGTGTATCTGTGTAGCAAGCTCTCTCGTCGGGCTCAGGATGAGGCCGATCGGTCCGTCCAGCGGTTCCAAAGGAGGCTGATCTTTGATATGTCGAAACATGGGGAGAAGAAATGCTATCGTCTTACCAGACCCAGTTTTGGCCACACCAATAACGTCCCGACCAGACATGATGGCTGGAATAGCTTGAGCCTGAATACTGGTCGGTGCGTCATAGCCCAGCTTCTGAATGACCTCCAGAACTTGGACTCCCAGCCCACATTGCGCCCATTTCTGCACCGGCTTCGGAACATCCACCCCTCGGACTTTGATATTGTCCAATTCCATTCGCAAGTTGGCTACATCTTCTTCTGTCCAGTCAACCATTTCCACGGGCTCTGAGTAAAAATTGCGCCGGAATGGCTGATACTGCATTTTGGCATGATTGACGGTCGGGATGTCCTTCTTCTTCTTTTTTGCAGTGGCACTGGCCAGTGACAGGATGTTGTCGGGATGCTCATCATCGACGGCTGTAATGTCAACTTCGTCATCTCCAAAAAGCGCCTCGGGTTCTTGTTGGCGCGATTTGGAGGTTGTCTTCTTACTGAAAGACCTGGAGGTTGCAACAGGTTGCAAATCCTGCATGAATGCGTCCAATGGATCAACCTCTTCCTCTTCTTCGTTTGTTGTAGTGGTTGCTGGATGTGCAGATACGTCGGCCATGGTCGTGTCTTCGCCTCGCTCTGCTTGACTCCGCTGCTCTGCTGCTGCACGTGCGGCGGCCATAGCTTGGGCATCTTCCTCCCCATCTTCTTCCTGCATGTCAACATCATTGTCACCGTCGTCGGCTCCATCCGGTTGAGCGTCATCAACACTCAGATCTTGTTCCAAGGCTATGTTGGGAAGTTTCTCGAGTTTCTTCTTGGTGTCCTCATCGTCTGCAAAATCCAGACCTTTCTTTGCTACTTCACTGTCCGTAGTCGTTCTGCTACCTAGTCCAAATTTGCCCACAGACCCTGTCGCTTTTACTGCTTTTGAGGAAGAGAAGCCATTTGCTGCAGGCTTTGGAGATGGCTGTGAGGCCTTGACGTGGCCATTGGTCAAAGTCGGTGGGGCGATATCACCCCCAAGTACCTTGGTCGTGGCTGAGGCATGCTGGGCCTTCTTCACTATGGCCTTGGGATCGAATTTGCCAGCGTACGGTGTTGAAACTGGTGATGGCGAAGTAGGAGCTGCAGGGGACTGCGGAGAACTCACTGCCGGCAAGATGCCTGCTTTCCTGTCAATCTCCTGCAATATGCTTCGTGCCCCACCAGCGGCCTCGAGCTCCCTTTGCTTCCTAGCTTGCTCTTCAGCTTGTTTCTTCTTCCATTGCTCTAACTTTGCCAGACGTGCCGCTTTCTGTTCTTCGGCCGTCAATGCAGTAGGGGTAGCTGGTTTCGACGCCTGTTGAACGTTGATAAGCTCTATAAGAACTGCAAACTTTGGGTCAGTACTAACCTCCTTCGAAGCAACGCCCGACTCTCGTCTGGAACCGCGATCCCAACTTTCATCACGTTTCCTTTTCCTAGATTCAGTAGACTCATCTCTCAACCGGCGATCCTTGTCGCGGGAATCGTCGCGCCTCGAGCGACCATCTCGGTCTCGGCTCCGACGACGGTCGTCACGGTCTCGTGAGCGTCGTCGATCGCGCTCCCGTGATCTGTCTCTGTCTCTGTCTCTTTTAGAATAGTAGTAGTCATCGTCCTTTCGCCCATCATAGCGTCGGTCTAAGGAACGGTCCCGGCGACGGTAGGCGTCACGATCTCGGTCTCGATCCCTGTCTCTGTCTCTATCGCGGTCACGGTGTCGTCTCTGTCGCGGAAAATGGTGAGATAGGATTATTGGGAAATGAGATGGGGAAAGGTGCCATACATCAGGACTCCGAGATCTGGAGTGTCTCCGACGATGACCGCGGTCGCGGTCACGGTCACGGTTATCGTCTCTTCGACTTCTCTCGTAGCGATCCTCATCTTTTCGGCTGCGTTTTGACGAGGAATAAGAACTGCCTGCAGGTGATGGTGAGCGAGTGTCCCCGTGCCTAGCCATCCTGTGGCTGCAGATAAGTGAGCTTTACTGCTTGAACTGCAAATCAGGAACCAGGCTCGAGAATGGACTGTCGGAGAGTGGTAAAAGGCTGGACTCTAGGCTGGCGGGAGCATGGGTTTGTATGACACCACTGTGATATACCGCGCCGTTTGTCGATACAACACTTTTCACGAGATACTTGTCGTCTCAAGGCTGCAGGTCAAAACTCGAACCTCCCGCAGGCGATCAGTGTCCCGCATTTTCTTGGTGTCTCTCTTACATAAGCACAGGTCTTTCACGTGATCGACTCCTCCGCAAGACTCCCAAGCCACAAGCTCGGCCTGGATTGGACCAGGCACGCGTGGATCGATCGACGGAAGCCTCCCCCCCAGCCACCGAATACAACAAGTCAATCCAGAATCATACATGTTTGGAGGGCAGTCTCCTTACATTGAATAGTTTGTCATTATCTCAAGGGCGGCCATGACGGTCGCACTCCCTTTCTCCCGGCCCTTGGCCAACCAGCTGTTGGCCAGATCTGCTCGATCCCTCACGCGACCTGTATCGACCAACCCTCTTCTACGCGTAACCTGCAATTGCAGGCCCAACGACGACCCTTTGAGCTCCCGATATAAGCTTGCGAAGCTTGCATCATCCCTCCAGCAAGCTAGAGCATACGCGACAGCGTCTACTAAGCCTGCAAGCCGGCCAAAACAACATACAGGCCGGACATCCGCCAAACGCACCACATCAACGACCCAAAAGGCCACTTCAACCAAGAAACCATCTAGCAGGAAAGCCAAAAAAACAGCAACTAAGGCAAAACCGAAAGTTAGAAAGCCTCCCAGCAAAACCACTCTCCTGAAGAAAGCGCGTCAAGAGCAAGCGGATCTCAGAGCAGCAGCGCTGTTGGAAGAGCCTAAACAACTTCCTTCAACACCCCACCGCCTCATATTCTCAGAAGAGACCAAGAAGAGTGGAGGACAGGTCAAGGCTGCGGCTACGGCGGCAGCTGAGAGGTTTAGGAACCTGTCACTAGAAGAGCGTGAGGTAGGAAACTCTTCGCGCACAGCCCCTGATACTACATGGTAACTAACACTTTTCTTGTAGCGATACAACCACGAAGCCACCGAGAACAAAGCCAAGAATGAACGCGCCTACAAACAATGGGTTCAAACCCATTCGCCCCTGGAGATCAGATTGGCGAACAATGCTCGACGCCAATTGACGAAAAAGGCCAAGGCAGCTGGCAAGAAGAAGCAGTACAAGCCCATTCAAGACGACCGCAGTGTCCGTCGTCCTAGGAATGCCTATGCCTTTTTCTTCAAAGAAAGGAATGACTCGGGCGACCTTCGGGGTATGACGGTGGGTGAACGCGGCAAATTGATAGGACAAGAGTGGAAGAATTTATCCTCATCGGAAAAGAAGGTATGTGCATACTCTATAAGTGTACTCTCGAAGACGAAAGATGCTGACAGATTGCTCAAACAGACTTACGAAGATCAAGCTCAAGCCGACAAAGACCGCTATTTGGAGGAATATAAGACTGTCTATGGCGAAGAACCTTCGTTCACCAAGAGGAAGACTGGTTAGGTTCTCGCTATCATCAGCCTTCAGGACCCAGTCTTGCGATAAGGCCTCCTGAAAGATGAACCACCTCCAGGGACTCTGATATCCGCGATACCGTGCTTCTGTAGGTGCGGATTCGCAACTACCTTGTACAGTATGGACCTTGGCTTCCAGGTCTGATCATGCACTCTGGTTTACAACTTTATGTGAAGGAGGGATCGGGTTTTGGTCATCTCTGGGCGCCCATGAATCTCCACTACCCAGTGTTTTCGGCACTTGTCGTTTTCTTACGCATTGTGTATTAGAACAAGGGGGTGGCTGGTTTGGGATATCAAAAGAGACCTGGCAGGGTCGCTTCTGGGGATGCGGTTTTATCGCCGGTTGCCTGGACGTGTCTGAGGTGGCTGGGAACCGGAACTGATTGTCAAGGATTGTGTGGGCGCGCAAAGATACCCCGAAATTCTTGGGAGGGCAGGGCAAGTGGTAGGTACATAGTGCACATGGATTTTCTTCGCATACGCATACGTACACGCACAAGTGAAGTATACAAAGGCTAAATGCTCACATTGGCTTGATTTCCCCATTCTCCATGGGACAACAGGCCTGTGCCTGTCCCGAGATCTGCTGTTGTTACATATTTGACCTCCACAGTTTTCCTTCCCTGTCCTATATGATGCAGCTTGTCGGCGCCCTTCCGCCGAGAGAAGACGAGTCCCAATCCATTTATTCCTTCTTCGTCTCCCCATCCTCACCCTTGGGATTCTCTTCCTCCTCCAACATCCTCCGTCTACCCTCCATCGTGAACCAGAGGTTTCTTGAACCGCTCTCCAGAGTGTGCACCACGGAGGCCCCGAAGCCCTGCAGCATGGCGACCAGTTGTGCGCGCAACCCGTCAATTCCACCTTCGATGCTGCCCACCCATCTCGTGCCGTCCATGTCGAAGAGTTGTCCGTCGATCCGCGCCCCAAGGAGCATGAGCTTCTTCAACCCGTCCTGTACTGATGGCTCGTAGTATTGGGGTACTGCTCTCCTCGTCGGGGCAGGGAAGAGGGGCGCCTGGGGGCATAGTATCGAAAATGCCGTCTTGAGATAGGTCGGTGAAACGGCTGGTAGGGTCAAAATGGCCACGGAGCCGGCCAATACAGGTGTTAGGGGATGTTCGTTCTTGTGCTGCTGCGCCGCTTCGTATGCTGCTACGGACAGCACGTGTGTCAAGGAAGGATCATCCTTTTCCGACGGGATGCCCGCCAGCCCGCCAATAGGTTCTGGCGCCGGTAACGGTTTGAAGTACTCGGCGATCCGGAGGGCGGGTTCGAACATGTTGGTCTTGATGACTTGTAACTTGATGTAATCTCCGATCAGCTCGTGCGGAGGTTTGCCCTGAGCCGCAAGTTGTGCATCGACTTTTCGGAGTGCCGAGGCCAGCTCGCGACGGATGCTCACCCACTCGGTGGCTTTCAGGTTGTTGTGTTGGAAGAAGATGATCAACGGCGTCGTCTGGAGGAGCGAGACGTAGGAGCGCAGTAGCTGGGACTTTCGGTAGGCTGGGTTGCGGTGCGAGGGAGGTTGAACGGGCGGGTAGCGCGAGAGGGCCGGTATCGAGGCTCGCATTTGCGCATCTGAAGGAGCCGGTGTTGTCGCTATTGATTGCGCTGCAGCTGCTGTTGCGTATAGTCGCGAGCAACGACCGCACGTGTAGGTGGAAGTAGCTTCGACTTGAAGCTCTGCGAGCTGCGCGAGCGTGCGCAGGCGGAGTCTGGGAGGCATTTTGTGGGGATGTGATATGCACACAAAGTAAGCGTAGGCCTCTGAGGGTTTGTTCCGGGGATATGGACAGAGTCAGTGCGGGAGTTATGTGAATCTCAGTGTTCGACGCAACTGTCTCGTCAGTTTTCGAACAATTCAATGGGTCATTATGCGCTTTACCACTTTCGGTTAGTCTATAAGTACCCAGACCCTTCTCACCTTAGTCCCCTTCACCCTTCACTGCTCTTCCACGAGGTAGGTACAAGGACGTAAGGACATCCTGTGCCCATTTGGACTTGTTGCAACATCAAGCATGGGTCTCGTGATGGGGAAATGCAGTTTTTACTATTCCGCACAATCTGGTCAGACCAGACAATTCACTGCGTATCTCCGGGTTTGTAGCGATGTCGCATTCACGATGAAAGCTGCAAGGTAAACGATATCTCCTTCAAACATCTAAGTCTTCTCTATGTCTCTATGTCTATAAAGAACCTACTCTATGGGGGAAACATGTAGTGACAGTGAATCTATTCATCAACTTCCATCATCCGGAACCCTGGACGTCGGAACGGAAATCATACGATCCCTCCTCACGAAGACCTCTTTCTCCCTCTCATATCTCCAAGGACCTGCGTAAACAGTATGGCAAAGAACCCCCTTGTCTCCCAGACGGGCAAGACAACGCTGATCAAGGCGGAGCTGAACACCCAAATGAAACTGATAACGACCCAGGCAGTGAAAAATCCCACTGAGAAGACGTAATGGCTCAGGAACATAGGAATAGGGATCAAGAAGTCCATGATGAAGGGTAGGACGAAAGAGGCGATGCAGGCGAGTTTGAAAGCTGAGCGTAGACGAGACGGGTGTTCCTCGATGGCTGCGTCAAGTGACATTTGGCGTTCTTCATCGGCGCGGATAGGGTCGGTGTCGTGATTGACGGTTGTCGTCAAGTGCTTTTCGTCCGGTGCAGATGTAGGTACAAGCACGGGTGATATTGGTGCCGGGGATGCTGATTCGTTGACGGATTTGATGTCCTTGCTCTTTGCGCCGCCGGTCCGCTGCGTGGTGCTTGACCGGGAAGAATCTGTCGCTGGGGGAGTGGTCCCGTCTAGGGTGGCATGGGAGCCCGCTGCGTTGATGGCCCGAGTCGTGCTCCAGTCATAGTTGTCCGGCTTGAGCAAAGACACCACGACCGAGACGATCAAGCCAGTCATGATCGCGGCCAAATTGCCGGCCAGCGTAGCGTAGTTTGATCCCGTGGTCGTCAGGGTCAGTTCTCCATAGTAGACCTTGGCTTCAACAAGCCAGGCAGTAAGACCAGCGGCAAGTCCACTCAAAGCTCCCGCGATGGCACCCGCTCGACTCTGTCCTTTCCAAGTAATAGCAAATGCGACAGGGAACACAGCACCGCCGATCAGCAGGCCCATGACCAGGAACAACCAGCCCAGATCAATTCCGATAACATTCCAGATGATGGCAAAGATGGACATGGTCAGACCGAAAACGGCGACATTGACATGGGCCATGAAGATCAGATTGCTGGGGGTAGCATTGGGCTTGATGTAGGTTTTGTAGATATCAAAGGTAAGGATCGATGAGACGGCGATCAATTCTGCAGATGCACAGGATGTCACGGCCATGAAGAGCGTGATCAACAAGGCCACTGCCCCGCCTTTGCCGAGCAGTGTGCTCGCTGCAAAAGCGGATGCAAGGCCAGCGGAGATCTGGCTCGACGAAGGTGCATTTGGGTATGTCGGGTATGCGGGGTTGTCGGTCAGGGCGACTGATGCTAATCCCAGGGTCGTGGCGAAGCCAAAAGGGATGGCGAACCATGCCAGTCCACCAAGAATGTATGCCCGAACGGCGGTCGTAGGGCGAGATGCGATGGCCCTCTGCCAGTACGCCTGGTCCAAGAAGACAGTGCCACTTCCGGAACAAAGTTGAATGACGCCGAAGATCAAAGCGTTGTTGGATTTCAAAGTCATATAACTGCCGTCTTGGTTGCCGGTCACAGGCCGAAGCGTTGCCGCTTTCTTTAGCAGTTCGAACATACGAGATGGCGAGCCGATGAGGTCGTCTGTGCAGTAGACCTGGAACATAAAGTAAAGGATAATCACCATCAAGATAAGCGTGTGACTGTAGTCGCATAAGAACGTCGCGCGCAAGCCGCCCATCAGGACATAAGCAACAACGCCGAGTGGAATCAGGAAGATGGCTGCGTAGACGTTCATGCCTGTGAGACTGGAGACGACAGCGGAGCCACCCAGCAGGAGCTGTGAGCCGACCAGGATGTTTGTGACAAGGGCGAAAAATATGAACACAATGTGGGCGACAGTGCCGTAGCGAACTTGAATGATTTCCAAGTATGTGTGGCATCGAGGGGCGTTCATCTTGGTCTTACAGGCCAGGATGGAGAACATCAGGATCTGGACAGTGGCTCCCGCAGCATACTTTACCACTGTTAGCATGTCCCTTGTCACGGGGAGAATGAATGCAGTGACCTACCCAGAATGGTCCAGCTACGCCATAGGTATAAGCGACTGTGCTGCTCTGGAGAAGGGTGGCAGCCCAGGTCCACGCTGAGACGATACCAGCAGCAATGAGACCAGGTTTCACATTTCTGCTGGCGGTGTTGAACTCTTCACTCGTTCTGGTGGAGAAGTTCGTGTATCGGTTCTGTAACAAGAGGTCAGCATTGCGACAAGATCGTCCAGGGACAGAGTTCCAAGTACCTGGAGCATGGAGATGCCAGCCATGACGACCGTGAAGAAGAACCCGATGCCCACGACAACCCCATATCCAACGCCTTGGGACAGAACCGCTGACTGGGACTCTGACATGGTAGCAACGGTTATTTTAGGGCTCAAGCAATCAAACGGTACAACGACTGAGGAAAGAGACAAAGCAACAGCGCACACCCAGAGTTAAAGCAGTTCATGTACTTTCCTTGTTATATGTATGATCTTCGGCCATAAGCCCGATACCACGTGTCGCTGATATCAACAGCGTGGAGGCACAGTCAAGCATCCTGACTGCAATGTGGATCTCTCCTGCGAAGAGAGGTGGTTCTGAAAGCAAACACCGATTCTGATAACACATTTGATGATGCCTGTTACTCCAGAACCCTGTGCAGGATGCGATAAATCTTGCGCCTTATCTCATTCGAGGAACGCCTTGCTGCAGCGCTGATCAACCGCTCCGTAGGACGATGACACCATTTGATTGACGCTGTTAGATAGAAGCGCCCGCCGGCATGATCGTGGAAATCCGAAGGTAACGTGCATCATGGCATGAAGATCCTTTGGGAGTCGAAAGTTTTTGGCTGTGGTGGAGAAGCAGTTGACGAAACGAGTCTGCGGTGATCTGCGAGGCTGTCATCAGTTATCAACCGTTGATACGCAATGCATAAGGCTATGTCGAATGAGGAAGCTGCCGGGCCATCCCACGTACCCCAGGACATGCATATATGTAGACCTGTGGATGAATGATCTTCCAGTGACGGATACTGGGCACAATAGTATGTAAATATAGTTAGTCAGTCAGGCTCGATAGGTGGTCGTGAGCCAGATAGAGTGGCATCACTGAAACCATTTCCTGACTTCCTTCGAACCAGATTTGGTGCATTAGCCGATTCCGAACTTCTCATTTCCCGGACATGAAAACTCCTGATACGAGTAGGGTTTGGGCTCGAGAACAGTGCCTATTCCTGTAAGACGATCTCGATAAACGTGGCTCCTCCCTCGTCTCTTTTCCATGTGGACAAGCCGG
Source organism: Fonsecaea nubica (assembly GCF_001646965.1). NCBI lineage: Eukaryota > Fungi > Ascomycota > Eurotiomycetes > Chaetothyriales > Herpotrichiellaceae > Fonsecaea > Fonsecaea nubica. The sequence continues at coordinate 40,325 of NW_019173806.1, read as the reverse complement.
ACCCTTGAAGGTATCGATAGTAGATGACTCGGCTGTGAGCCTCTGTATGAAGTATATCACCGTGGCTAGATCTTTACGAGCCGTAATCCTTTCGTGCTCGGAGAAATAAAGAACCCTGTGGCTTGGAGACGATGCCGGTAGTCAATTTAGTGTCTTCTCCCATGTTCTTGTCTGGGTTGACGAAGAACCCACTCAAATCGGCCAAGCAAGCGAGCTGACGGCGTCGCAAACTCTGCGCATGCGGACCTTTCGCCCCTACAACTTCGAGGGTCGACATCGAAAGGTGAGGAACGGTATTTTGTATCTTCGCCTCGTGGAGTGTGTGCAAGGAGAAATAGTGCTCGAGTAACAACCAAGGATGTTGTATCGTTTCCAGCCGCCAGGGTGTGGCAGACTGAGCCGTCACACCCCTGTTTGTAGAAGGATCTCAGCCATAAGAGGATCGAAATGAGGACTGTGTCATCAAATTTTGCAGACCAGCGGCACACTTCTCCTGTGCGGCCGAGTCGAGGTTCTCTCACCTAGGAAAGGCTCCCCTCCTTGATTTGATCATTGGTAGATCGAATCATCCAGGGCTTTGGTGATGTGGGCTATTTCACAACGGGTTGGATTCGCTCACCTGGATAGTGTCGAGTAGAGTCACTCACCTAGGAATGAACCTAGGACAGTGACACATGTCTTGGCATGAGACGCACACTCCCCCGGGTATAAGCGTTCTCTGCCTCCTTTAGTTAGTTCTCCATACTCTTTATACTGTTAGTTCCAACTAATAGAGGGTCAAAGTCTTCTCAGAAATTTGCCACTTTTCTCGTTGTCGCCAAGGCTGTGGCCGATTTGACATATATACAATCGTCTTAGAGATTTTCTCGCACCTTATTATCACTTCCATTTGCTAGGTGGCTGCTCGCCGTTGTAAAAAGCAGCCATTGTAAGAAGACGGGCGGGCCTTAGGTGTGAGATGCGCCAAATCCTCTCCTTAAACGTGATGGCACCTTTCATATCTATTGGTGCATGTGTTTCCACAACGACTGAGAGACCGCAGATTGCCGTCAAATGGATGGGAGGGTCATGGAACGTATCGGTGGCATCAGCGGAATTGTCACTGTCGAGATCAGTGGTGGACATTGGAGCATAGCATGAAAGCCGAGACAACAACTGTGGCTGGGGTCCTGACAGTGCATTTTGCTATGAGACGGGGCCCAGCGCAAGCCGTCAGAATCAAATCTTTTGAGCCAAAACCCATAAAAAGGGAACCAGCCTGCCATCCTCGTCGTCACGTAGCACTTGACTCTGGGTGACAGTAAAGCCGGTGTCTTTCAGCATCTTAATGCCGGTCTCGACATCAAAGCTGCTCCAATACATTCGCGATCCTAACCAATCTGCTGTTGACCCAGGATTATCTGCGACTCCCAAGTTGCACAGCAGATAGCCTGCGGGGGACAGCCACTCCCAGATTTGTTGGATGAGGCTGCGTTGCTCTTCACGTGGAAGGTGAATGATGGAATAGAAGGCCACCACAGCCTGGATTGTTGAACGGTCAAACTCGAGATGTGTCATGTCTCCTTGGATAAAATGAACGTTCTCCTCTGGCACGTTCGCCTTGGCGAGGTGGATTTGCGCTTGGGAGATGTCGTTGGCAAAGACTCGACCACATGACTGTGCCAACAATCGCGTACATGGAACTCCTGCGCCGCAGCCGAGCTCGAGGACATTTGCTTCAGTTGGACTTTGCAGTTGAGAGAGCAGCTTCTCCACGTAGGTGACACGGGTGACAAGGGCTGCTGGTTTCCCATGACTCCAGTCGAGGTAGGTCTGGGCGATCTTGTCATAACCATCCTTCACCAGAAGCTTGTGATCTTCCATGGTTGATGTTTTCTGTGAGAAAGTTAGCTCTCTGCGGGATTGAATTCACTCATGAAGGGTTTGTTTATCGAGGTTGCCCGCGATTTAAAACACTGGATGAGTCACAGTGCGCTCCATGCTGCAATACATCTGAGCCAAGTCGGACGATGCTTGAAAGGTGCCTTCATGGATGCCTGGCACATGGTTGATGGATGCTGATCGCTTGTTGAGCTGCGGAGTCACAATTGGCGCAATCATGGGGGCGAAGAGAGAGTCACGTGGAACACCCAAGTCAAACGTCATCTTCGACTTTGTCGTTCCATCTTCTCTCCTTTTCATACATCGCTTGTTGCACCTTTTCTTTCCCTCGAGAAAGCTCTCATGCCTTCATGAGTTTATGAACGATCCCTCTCTTGAACGGGAAAGACATGCTGTCAGCAATCCTGCATCGGCGAAGGCGTCTCCTTCGGGCTGCGGATCTCCCATATCTCCATTCCCGTTATCGGCAAACACGGCATGCCGCCCGCAGTTCAACTCACACATTGTGGGACCGTCACCCCTCTATCCCGCTGGAAAGCACAATTAATAAGAAAAACGTGCGTTGGTGTGCCCACAAGAATCCGCACGGTGTATTGCAATAAGGGGAGCCCACGGTTGATGTGTTTGTCCCATTCGATTCTGAACTTTGCCGCATATATCGACAATCTTTAGGATGTTGGGGAAATCTTGTCTGGAGTTAATGGCATGGACCGACGATCTCCGAAAACTAGCACACTCGCACTTCGTTTCCCGTGCCCAAGGCCGGGCCGAGAATAGTTCCTGACCGTCCACCGTATTTTTATAACTGTTCTCGATCCCCGAATTTGGATTTTCTCTGGTCGTCCCTACAGTTTCCCCGAGAAAATCATTGTTGATCGGGCATGGTGGAAAGAGACTCAAGCGACGAACCACAGGCATGGCCGAATGCCCCTGGTGAGAAAAGCGTCGAAGCTGTCGAGGCGACGTATGACGACCCAAAACCCGAGGTCGCAAACCCAAGATCGGAACGGCAGAGATTAATCGATGTCCTGACATGGACACCGCCGTGGTGTCGATGGAATCCAGAGAAGCCGCCCACATTCTCAATCTGGCATAATGTTCTGTTCGCGTTTGCGGGTGCCTTTACTGTGGGCAATTTATACTACAACCACCCAATCCTGAACATCCTGGCTGAAGACTTCAACGTGCCCTATGTCAAGGTGTCACGCATCCCAACTCTGATGCAGGCTGGCTATGCCACCGGACTGCTCTTCGTATGTCCATTGGGCGATTTGCTAAAGAGAAGACCGTTGACCTTGGGGCTCATTGCATTCACAGCCACCCTGTGGTAAGTCGCGCCTGTTCTGGAGACTGAACACCGTGCGGCCTAATGCGAAAGGGGAATCCACAATGCTAACGTACTGCTATAGGATCGGGCTGTGCGTCACTCACTCATTCACTGCCTTCTGTGCAATCTCCTACCTGTGTGCCGTCACCACGGTCATTCCACAGGTTATGCTCCCGCTGGTCTCGGAGTTGGCACCCCCTCATCAACGCGCTTTAGCATTGAGTATCACCACTTCTGGTAACCTCCTTGGCATCGTGCTTGCCCGCATTCTCTCGGGTGTCGTCACACAATTCACGTCGTGGCGAAACATCTACTGGATCGCGCTTGCGTTGCAATACCTCATCCTCGTTACACTTTGGTTCTTTATGCCCGATTATCCTTCTTCCAACCCCCAGGGACTGAACTACTTCAAAATGATCGGCGGAATTATCTTTTTGTACAAGAAGTACGCCGTCCTCGTCCAAGCTGGATTAATCAGCTTCTGTATCTCGGCCTCCTTCACAAATTACTGGACTACACTCACGTTTCTCCTAGCCGATTCACCGTACAATTACTCGCCAGTCGTCATTGGATTGTTCGCACTGATCGGTGTGGCTGGTATTATCATGGGCCCGCTATACGCCAAATACCTCATTCAGCCTTTCGCCCCCCTCTTCTCTTGCATGATGGGCTGTGCCGCCAATCTGATTGGGGTGGCCGTTGGCACGTATACGGGCAAGCTCGCGGTGGCAGGACCAATAATTGAGGCCTTCACGCTTGACATGGGCCTCCAAATTACCCAGGTAGCAAATCGCGCTGCGATCCATGCGATTGAGCCAACCGGGCGGAATCGAGTGAACACGGCCTATATGCTGTGTACATTCACGGGTCAATTGACAGGTACCTCGGCAGGTGCAAAATTATACGAGCGTGGCGGGTGGATTGCGAGTGGGAGTCTTAGTGTGGCTCTGGTGGGACTGACGTTTGTGATTGCTGCTTTGAGAGGACCGTACGAGCAGGGTTGGATAGGCTGGCATGGAGGGTGGGATGTGAGAAAGCAGAACTTGGCCGAAGCGACGAGCGGACCTTTGCCTATTGCGGTCCAAGAGTCAAGCAGCTCGACTGATGAGGAGAAAGGACCACGGTCATGAAATATCCTGGTGGTGCCAGCGTCTACTGTGTCACAAAACATCGGCTTGCGGCCCCCAGTGCTCGCTACCTTTTCCAAACCCTTCCAAATCCGATTCTTCACTCAAGGCTCCGCAGCAAGATGAGGGAGGAGTCCGATGAATGCCGTTACCCCTGGTCCAATCAGGACCGAAACTTCGGGTTACATGCATGTGCTGCCTGACGCTGCCTTCACCACGCTCAACCGCACACATGTCACCGGTAGCCGTGACTACACAAGTGCCTAGTGATGCCTGAGGGAAAGGTGCAGCCCAAGTGTCGGATTGTTTTTTCTATGCAAAAGCCACTCAGTCTCCTTGCGCATATATAGAGCCAACAGTGTGCCATCGATAAACTCTCTCGCGAAACAGCCACCACAATATTCCTCCTCATCATGGCAACTCCAATTGCAGCAGCAGCTCAGAGCTCTAAAGTGCCTTCCCTGGCTCAGCAGGCGGAACAAAAAGTGTTTGAAGAACTCGCCCAGCAAGTCCAGTATGAGGGTGAGAAATCTGTCTTCGCTGTTGGCGGCTCGATCCCACTCACCTCATTTGATAAACACCTTATCTGCGAGTCTGACGATACCGAATCGGATGGGGACAACGAGCCTAGCGAGCAACCTTTAAGCGAGTCCAGCATGGAGACCCCCCCCTCTCATGATGGCCTCGTCGACTACGACGATTCCAGCGAGAGTGATCTAGAGCACCTAACACCGCCACCGCCGGGGGAAAGTGTTGAAGTGCACAAAATGCGTTGCGACCCGATCACCATCAGATGGGACTCCACTGAAGCTGTTGGTGGCTCACATAAAGTGACCTTGCCATGTACCGAGAGCCAGAGACCCTCCTTCGAGCAGCTGCTCAAGGACTGCCAGCCAGCGAGCTTTGGGCGTGCAGGGAAGGATGTCATGGACGAGACATATCGTAAAGCTGGGAAGCTGGACGAATCCGACTTTTGCACAAACTTCAACCCCTACTCCCTGGGCATTGTTGCCACAGCCGCACAGGCTCTTGCTCCAAATAACTGGAGACAAACCAACGAGAATCATGGTGTCAGGGCGGAGCTATACAAGCTGAATGTAAAAGCGGCTCGTCCTTGTGGCACACCTGCATTTCACTAACTTTGGGGACTTAGGTGTATGCCGCGCCGTCGGGCAAGTTCAAAGCGCACGTCGACACCCCACGCTCGAAGCACCAGATCGGGTCGCTAGTTGTCTGTCTTCCGAGCGTCCACGAAGGCGGGCAGCTGGTGCTCCGCCACCAGGGTCGGGAGGAGGTCTTCGACTGGTCTGGCGAAAAAGGCAACAATGCGATTCAATGGGCAGCCTTCTATTCCGACTGCGAGCACGAAGTTCTCGAGGTCACCGCAGGTGAACGTGTGACGCTGACATACAACCTGTATGTCACCTGCTCGGCGAACACGGCTTTGATCGATCCTGAACAGGTCGGGCTCTACCACACTTTGAAGACGCTACTCGAGCAGCCAAGCTTCTGCAAGAACGGTAAGTAAGAAACCTTGCGGCTCACAAGGCATGAGAGATGAACCTGGGCTGAACCGCTGTTTCTTTCTCTGTCGTTTCTCTTTTCATTAGGTCTCTTACTCGGTTACCATTGTGCACACGCCTACGCACATACATCAGGAGACACGATCGCCGCCCTCCCCGCAACTCTCAAGGGAGTCGACAAAGTCGTCTACACATGCCTCGCAGCGACCAAACTCCCCGTCCGTCTCCGCCACTCGCTCGCAATCTACAAGAGCGAGCGCCCTTGGTACTACATGAACCTCCTAGACATGTACGGGAAAAAGGACACGGACAGATTCGACGATCTGAAGCAGTTTTACCGGCGCGAAGACACAGAAGGGCGCGGTGGAAGGGTGTTCACCAATTGGCAGCCGCTCCACAAGAATCAGAATGTCGCCCTCGACGTTCTATCGGAAGGGCTTGAGCCATGGAAGACGACCGACTCCTGCATGTCCGAAGGGCTCGAGTCCACGTACATCCTCAAGGATTGGGCCCGCGACTTTAGTGTCAGGCAGGTCAAGTGGTTGAACAAGCCGGGCCATCGGGAGATGGCATTGGTTCACGGTGCGGTAAGTCTGCTGGTGTTCTTCTATTTGCTTCTCCCGCCCCTTCACCACCTGTTTCTCCATTCTGGAGATGTCGCTTCGGGATCTCGAGCCATTCAGTCCTTTTCTTCTTCTAACCTTCTCTCTTGCTTCCAGTACGGCAACGAACCTACCGTTGGAACCAAGTACTCCAGGATGGTCATCACCATGGACATTCCGCCATTCCAAGATCGCTAGGCCGCCGACAGTAAGACTACGCAGATGAAATTCCCTATCTGGATGGAATTTGTCGAGCGAGCAAGCTCGCTTGCTCGGCTTTGCTGAGTGACTGGCTGGCTGGCTTGGCTCACTGGGAAGAGATGAGAAGAGAAGGATATATGGGACGACCTTTTTGCCTCTTTTTATTCTCACCATGAATTTTTCGCTCGCTCACTGGCCCGACCGGTCAAGCAGGACCTTCACTGTTAAATTATTCCGGCTTGAACTACTGTAGCTCTAGCTGAGAGCACTGGCTGGCGGCACGCCTTGGGGGGAACAAGTAGTATTCACTTTACATTCGCTCGAGAGGAGGGAGATTGGTCAAGTCGAGAGAATACAGTCAAGGGAATGATTCCGGATCCATTAATTCCATTACCGGATTACTTGAACACTGTGCTTCCCTTCTGTGGCTTGGCTCAATTCCAACTTCTAACTTTCTAACTTTACCCTACCGCAATGCAACGCAACGTCCTTCCCACATCGTGTTCTTATTGCTCCACTGCGAAAGGAGATAAACCATTCATGTCGAAGTCCCGTTCACACCCTCGTGGCCTTTTGGCTTCTTGTGGCCCCAATCCATGCCCTGTACGTGAGTCAGTCAGTCAGTCGATGTAAGCTTTTTTTATCGTTTGTGATTGTACTACTAATTAATGAGTGCAGAGTGCCTGGGCTGGGTTGCGAAACGCTCGCACCGAGGATAATCTCCACATATATCCACATCTCAAAAGAGGTATTTGGGAGAAGGGACACTGTGCTGAGCGAATATAAAGGGTATAATAAATGGACCAAGAAGTAAGAGGGTCGGTAAGGGAAACAAGGAAGAAAAGACGAGAGACGAGGGAATGAAAAAAAAACGTACCAAGCCCAGAATGGCCTGCCCCTGGGCCAACTCGCGCGAGTTCTTCTCCCCCAACCACACGGGCTCGGTCTTTTTGATGCCTTCCTCGATGTCGACGGCCTTGCCGCCCGTCACAAACAGGGCTTTGCCGTGCGTGTTGGGTTCCGCGCTGACCTGGATGATGTACTTTGCCACGTCGAGGGGCTGGTTCATCGGCATCGAGTTCTTGGCCCATTCGGCGCGCACCCCGGCGAGGAGTTGGGTGTCGGTTGCCCATGGGCCTGGGGTATTGAGAGAGTTAGAGCGGGGAGGACGGGGATGAGACAGATTTGGACATACAAATAGCGTTGATCCTCAATCCATACAACGGTGCCGTGAATGGCCGCAGAGCTCTCATCAGACCCAGCACGCCATGTTTCGCTGCCGAATAGGCGAATAGACCGGGCGACTCTTTGAATCCTGCCACCGACGAGACGAGCGTGATGCATTTCGACGACGTGATGGACTTGGCTGTTGTTGACTCTTTGTCAAAGGTATGTTTTTCCTTGAGGTACGCCACGGCGAGGCGGGCAAAATATAACGTGCCGTTGAGGTTGATGTCGACCACCTCGGCGATGCCTGTAGGTGTCTGTACCTCATGGTGAGCGAATGTGAGAAGCCGCTGGGCAGCCATCCAATGATGAGACGTACCTCCCTCACGCTCTGGAGGTCCAGCTTCTCTGGTTCCCAATATCCCGGTCGCTCTGTCACCGCTGCGCAGCATATCGCGATATCAATCTGTCCGTGATTGTTGTAGGCGGTGTCGAACAAGGAGAGAAGCGACTGATAATCCCGCACGTTGACCTTGAGGTACGTCACGCTTCCTTCCGAGGGTGAGGCCCGAAGTTCATCTGCTACTCTCGAACCCTTGGTGTCGTCCCAATCGCCAAAGAACACATGAGCGCCCGCTTGGTATAGTTGTGTCACTGTTGCCGCGCCAATCCCTTGGGCACCACCTAAAAGACGAAAGTATGGCGGTGAGTTATAGAGACCGACAGTACGACGACCATGCTCACCGACCTGCAAGGACCACCACTTTGCCATTCACAGAGTTCAGAGTCGATTCCTCGATGTTCACTTCTGCCATAGTGGTCCAATGGAGCAGAGAACCCGATGAATTTTTCGTGCCTAGCAGAGTGATCGACCGTCTGTCTGCTTTGAATCAGAGATTAAGCACGGGAGTCGAGGGCGGATATCGGACTCTTTGGACATGAGGCGACTACCTGACCTGCTGGGACATACCATAAATCTGATCCTTTTCTGCGTCAACTGCCTTCGACACATATTGGGTCCATATCCGATGAGGGGATCCCCCGGTCAGACTGGTCTAGCTCTCGGCAATTGGATCGACTTCCTTTGTGATTGGGAGAGTCAGTCAAAATCGGGGTAAAGGGGCGTCGAGGCTGAAGGGCCCCACATGGGAGAATCGCTGACATTTCGTGGGGCAATTCCGTGGATGGTGTAGAAACGGAGAGGGATGATGGTCCTCCAGTGTGTTGACCTGTGACTGGACAGGTCAAGTATCTTTCAAAATTCGAATGAGTCTGCTATATAGCACGGCGATACCACCCTGACGTCGCGTTTTCACTGCAAAAGTTGCTCGAACAGGTTCTAATCTTCAGGATGACTGCTGCAAAGAAGAGCGTTGTGGTGACAGGTTAGTCGACCTGCAACCTGACATCTCCATCATAGTACACACATTCCCTGACACCCATAAAACCCTACAGGAGGGGCCTCAGGCATAGGTCTGGGTATCACCCGATCATTCGCAGAACAAGGTGCCCATGTTTCTGTCCTTGACGTAAACCCAGAGGGCGAACAGATTGTCAAGGGATTGTCATCAGAGTATCCCAATGCCAGTTTCTCGTTCATGAAAGCCGACATCTCGAAGTGGGATGAGCTAGCAGCAGTGTTTGAGCACATCTATCGAGAACAAGGCCGGATCGATGTCGTCATGGCCAATGCTGGGATATCGAGAGAACCAAAATTGATCGTCGACGAGGAAACGCCTTCAAAGCCCGCGTTGCACACTGTGGAAGTCAATTTGATTGGAACAATATACAGTGGGTTCAGACTTGCCCCCGACGAACGGTGCGGCTGCTGACCCTCGTACAGCTGTCAAACTGGCCATTCACTACATCCGGAAGAATGCGGTGGTGAACGGCGCCACGGTCCCTTCCAAAGGCTCCATTATTTGCACGGCGTCGAACGCTGGGTTATATGCGTTTGGCGTAGCTCCCCTCTACGCTGCCTCGAAATTCGGCGTCGTAGGGTTGGTAAGGTCACTCGCACGTCAACTCGAGAGGGAGGACATCCAGATCAATGCTTTGGCACCAGCTGTTCTTGGTAGGTTATTCAGGGGGGTGTTGTGAAGTCGAAACTGACCTGTCGTTCAGAAACAAACATTGCACCGGACAAAGCATTATTCAAGAAGATGATCATCACACCCATGTCCACCCTAACCCGAGGTGTTCAACAGCTCGTATCGAATCCATCCTTGACAGGCCAAATTGCCGAGATCCACGGGGAAAACGTGTCGCTTAGGGACCAGACCCCGTACATTGACGAGGATACCGGTACGAATATTGAGACGTTCTGGAGCCTGGGATATGCTTGATGACGCCGCCATTGAGACAAGGAATGAAAGGGCCGTCTCGCGTGTCATGGAGAAGACGCGGTACGCGCTGGCTTGACAATGGCAGATATGTACCGAGTAGATATCATCCGTACACCAACACGGCATAGCTCCGGAGTTACTAGTACCGGGTAAGCGAAGAGCTGGTCATTGAGTTGTTATTGTTCGTACCTACAAGTAGGGGATGTATGTTGACTGGAAGACTGGATGAACGAATGCTGTTTGCTTGGCACTGCCAAGCCCGCGTCCCAATCGAGGAAAAGGCGGGAAGGCGGCAGATCTCACTTCCACTATTAAACCCTCGCCTATTATTTCCATCTTATTTCCATCTACTCGGTACAAGTTCGAGTATATTTGACTGAGCTATCCCTCCCTCCCTCCTAATTCGGCATGTTATAATACCTGAAATCCACATCGACTACGAATGTGCCATACTACGGGTTTTATTCGGGCCCCAAGAAATTACAGAGAAAGGAGGATTTTCCGAGACTCAACCGGGACAATTGAATGATGTGTCCGGAAGGCTCTCCGTTGCCCCAGCCCCAAACCCCAAGGAACCAACCAGAGACGCAGGGCCATCGTGGTTCCGCCCGACCGACCTACAGAGCACAAGTATTAGGGGTCTTTTGGGGGCTCTAGGCACGGCCTTCACGGCCTTGGGGTACCCACACTCCCCCTTGGCTACCCCAGACTTGTTAGTCTCAGCTGTTTGAGTGCCTCGGACTTTTACAGCACGTACTGCTCCATGTGGGTGGCATGAGCTCCAAGGTTTTGCGAGGCAAATACTGGGAACGAACCTTATAGATCGCCCTCCTACCCGTTCGATTGCGTCAACTCTGCTGCCATACACTCTGGTACGGTCGCTCATTCTCATAATGTCGTAGCTGGATAGGTACTGTGCAGACGAAAGGAACAACTCTCCAGCACCCTCGAGTGCCCAACATGTCCTCCGCCAAATCGCGTCTGTCCAGTTTGGCAGCGCAGATCTTCCCTTCCAACTCTCAGCCGCCAGCGAGCAAGTCAATCGACAATCTCAGCATCGACAATCACACCGTTGGCACGCCGTCATGGTATAACGTCCATACTCTTTCGCCGGCCTTCTTCCTACCCCGCGCCGCATCCATCGAGCCTAATGCCCCTGCCATCTATCACCGCACAGCCAACAACAAGATACTGAGAAGATCGTATATCGAGTTCGCTGACCGAGCGCGAGGCTTCGCATATTACATTAAGAAGAAAGGATACAGGAGAGTCGGGATATTGTGCACGAATACGCCGGCCTTTCTCGAAGCCATCTTTGGCATTGGAGCGGCAGGCGCAATCAACATCGCGATAAATTATAGGTTGAAAAAGGATGATATCGCCTATATTTTCGACCATGCCGATGCCGATGCTATTATAGTCGACGCCGAGTTTCTTCCCTTGCTCGATGATTACAGGCAAAGACACCCTGACGTGCCCTTGATCATCGACACAGACACCGATGCTATCGAGGGCCAGCTATGTGGACCCTTTGATGAAGCTGTGCTTGATGGCCTTCGATACGACGCGTCCCTGGGCTCTCGTGGCTGGGATGGTCTAGAGGTACAAGCCTCCGACGAACTTGCCGTCAATGCTTTGGCATATACAAGTGGCACGACCGCCCGTCCCAAAGGTGTCGAGTACACCCATCGTGGTTGCTATTTGGGAGCTCTAGGCAATATCATTGATTCCGGACTTGCATATCATGATGGTGAGCGGTGCAAGTATCTCTGGACCTTGCCAATGTTCCACGCCATGGGTTGGACTTTCCCCTGGGCCGTAACTGCTGCTCGAGGAACACATTACTGTCTCCGCAAAATCGACTACCCAGAGATCTGGCGGCTGTTGAAGGACGAAGGCATCACCCATTACTGTGCAGCCCCGACCGTCAACACTCTTCTGTGCGCTGATTCTAATGCCCAACGGCTGCCCAACCCCGTGCGAGTCACGGTGGCTGCCAGTCCTCCCACGGCACATCTATTTGAGCAGATGACAAAGCTGAATTTGCACCCGGTACATGTTTATGGGATGACCGAGACATATGGTCCAATCACAAAAGGATACATTCTGCCAGAATGGAACCAGTTCCCAAATGTCAAGGACAAATATGCGAAAATGGCTCGTCAAGGACACGGCTTTATCACCTCACTGCCCGTTAGGGTGATCAAAACGGATGTGCCCGAGGGCACGATCATTGATGTCGAAAAGGATGGCAAAGAGATAGGAGAGATTGTGTTCAATGGCAACATTTGCGCTCGAGGGTACTACAAGGACGAAGAAGCGACAAGAAAGCTCTTCCTCGGCGGTGTGTTGCACTCCGGCGATTTGGCAGTGTGGCATGAAGATGGAGCCGTCCAGATTCTGGACCGTGCAAAGGACATCATTATTTCGGGTAAGTCTTTCATGGTTAAAATATTCTGCTGCACAGATTGCTGAACATCTGATCAGGTGGTGAGAACATATCTTCCGTCGCTTTGGAGTCACTGCTTGTCACGCATCCGGATATCCTGGAATGCGGCGTCGCTGCCGTCAGCGACAGCCACTGGGGCGAACGACCCAAGGCCTTTATTACCGTCAAACCCAACACCAAGGTGACGGGCGAAGATGTGATCAAATGGGCGCGTGACCATCCAGGAATCAGCCGGTTCATGGTGCCGCGAGAGGTCGAAATTGTGCCCGAGTTGCCCAAAACCAGCACAGGCAAGATCAGGAAAAATATACTCCGAGAATGGGCTAAAGGCGCAAAGAGAGAAAAGGACTAAAGGCGCATTCTGGATACGAAACCCCCGTGGCTAATGCTCAAAGATGTATTGAATTATGCTAATGTCGGAGCCGCGGCCAAGGAGTATACGTACTATCGTGTCAGTAAGATACCTGCCTGCCGGGGTTTTGAGCTTGAATGCAGAGTTAAATTGCAATAATGGTGGTCTAATCTCGAGCCGTTCTTTCCCAAGAGTCCCTGTTTTCAGGTATGGATTGTGAACAAGAGATCCCTAGGGATCTATCCCGCCCGCATAGGTATGGGCTATGGCTTGTCTCAATTGCAAGAGTTCGTGTTTTGACCCCTCGTGCCCCTCCTAGTTTGACGGCGTTGCCGATCAACAGGGGAAGTCGCCCTGATGTCTTTCTCCAGAAAAGGATCGGCTCAAGCCGGACCATCGGGATCGGCAAGATTCAGAGTGTGTGTAATCCTTTACTCGAAAACGAGTACTCGCAGCATGTGGATGGCAGTGGACATCCGTGCAGAGTGTGGAGCACTACTACAAGTCGTTAGTTGGTGTTCAAGACCAATAAGCCCTTCTTATTTTATTGACAAGTACGGCCGATCCTCTAGATAACAGTACAATTCACCGACGTTCTCGTGCCTACAGCCTACGAAGGATACCTCTTCGGACCGAACAACCAGCCTGAGATGCAATTGACGCTGTCGGCCTATTTCTTCCCGCTCTTTCCTTAAACAATGTAGACCCTTCTGGATCACAGAATCGAGCGTCTGTCTTTCTTGAAGGACTGAGAATGGTAAAAACCATGGCTGCAGCCAACAGAGGCTAGGCATGCATATTCATCGGTGTCACGGAGCTTTGGGTCGCCGCCCCCATAGCCTTTCCCGCCGTATGCAGAGCACGTCATGCTTGGTGTTGGCAGGTGGACCACAGGTTGGACCGCAGTTGGTGTGAATAACAGACTTATGGTATGATGAATTTGCACAACTCTAGTCTGCGAGTTTGCACGAGAGGAAAAAGCTGCAGACAGTTCAGTGGGTTTGAGGGCAGACGTCTTGTCAAACTCGGGTCGGAAGATGATCAGGGGCACAACGTGGTCACGGGTGAGCCCCTGGTGTTCAGAGTACTGGTACTCGAACTGTTGCTATCGAGAGTGCAGATCGCCTGACATCCCTCGAGTTGGGTCGGTGGTCGGGTATGTGTCAAGGCATAAACTGGGTCTCGAGGAGGCATTCTTGGTTCGGAAATCAGATCTGGGTGTGTCCACTCATGGTCAGTACTGCAGTGATAGTCATGCGGTAGGTTGATACCGTGTCCAGTCAGGGTGATGTTAAAGGCATTGTACTCGTAAGCTGCCACCAAGGAAAGGCAATCATCTGGAATTTCTGGCAACGTATTGGACAGCTGGTGGTAAAGGAGTCTGTCAGAAATGCCAATCGACAATGTGATGCTCAAGGCTTTGGGGGCCCTGTCATTGGGGTAACAGTGCCCAGCCAGGTAGGCTTCCCTCTGGTTTGAGCCTCTGTGCCCCTCCAGCGGCCTTAGCCACAACTACTGACGCAATGGGCCATACATGCTCTTCCTAAGTGCAGACCTAGGTAAATATCAACTACTGGATCTTGGATAGGCGCAAAACTGGGAGGAGGATGCTGCATCACCAGCCAAACTTAGGCAGCCGAGCTGTTTTACATAGCACGAAAACGTAAGTCGTGTACATACGAGGGCTGCAAAATAAGGGAGAGAGTCGTTGCTGCCCGCGGTTGATCTCCCGTTGGCCAAGGGCAAGAGGGTTTAAGGACTTCGTAAATGTCTGTGGGCGGTCCGGGTATCTGTACAGACAAGAATACCTTAGTCATGTAAGGGCTTCTCCGGGTGCCTCCTCACCCGCTTCTAGGGAACAAACTTGATTTGTCAGTGGCAATGCTCAGCCCGGGCAAAAGCTGTGAGGGGCGAGGTGCCTGAACTTGAAGCCTCACTAGCCAGACTTATTGGCGGGTGTCGGCCATTCAACCACTGTTCTTTGACCCAGTGGCACTAGCCACTCACTCACTCTGCCACTATGACCGCCAAACACCTCCTTTCTCTGACTCCCTGACTCCTCCATCATCCTATCCGGCCCTACACCTTCGACCACCCTTCTTCGACAACCCTCGACGCCCTCCACGACCCTACTCCCGCACCACCTCCTTTCAACCTTTCCAAGGTCATCTAATTCCTCTACGGCCGCTGAACAAGACTGCATATTATATTATCACCTTCTGTTTGAGCCGTAATGCATATGCCTAGTCTGTTTACATCGTGACCTTTCACCGCCGCAACTGGATGCGCCTTTCCCACTACCCCCTCGAAAACAAGCAAACCAACGGCATCACCACCGAGCGATGACTCTATACTTCCGAAGCCACCTCTGAAGACACTTTTGAGGAGTTTGTCTATGCAGAGGCTCGAATCTGTGGGACATTTCAAGACTGTGTACACTCGAATCCCAACTTCCCGTCTCCGCCACCGCAGCCTGATCTCGCAAACATGGCGGACGAACCGCGATCTCGTCTTGCCCCGATCCATACACGTAATTTGAGTACGGCCACCGTGGAATCCGACAGCTCAGACAGTTCTCCATGTCCTGGCGACGATGAAGACACCGATTACTTCATGGCACATGCCAACGACTCGCAGTCCTCCCTTGGTGCCATTACGGCTATTCGCGACTGCGACAGCGATGTCGACCTTGAACAAGTTCATCGTCTCTCCCCCATATCCAAGTTACCTCCCGAAATCCTCATTGCCATCCTGGCGAAATTGACCACGACATCCGACCTGCGAAACTGTATGATGGTGTCATATCACTGGGCCATGTACACAGTAGGCATTTTGTGGCATCGCCCTTTGTGCAACAAGTGGGCAAACCTGCTCAACGTTGTGGCGGCTTTAGGAAAGGGTGACAAGAGCTATTTTCCATACCATGAGATGGTCAAGAGATTGAACCTGTCTGCGATTGCAGACAAGATCAACGACGGGACAGTTCAGCCATTCATGAATTGCAAGGGTATCGAGCGCCTGACGCTGACCAACTGCTCGAATCTGACCGACTTTGGTGTCGCTGGCCTAGTGGACGGCTGCAGGAAGCTTCAAGCACTTGATGTTACAGATTTGGACGCCCTGACGGACCGTACTCTCCACGTCGTGGCACAGAATTGCGCAAAATTGCAGGGTCTCAACATCACCAATTGCTCCAACATCACCGATGAGTCTTTAGTGGAGATTGCCGAGAATTGCAGGCAACTCAAGAGACTAAAACTGAATGGCGTGGTGCGAGCCACAGACCTATCCATTACGGCGGTTGCGAGGAATTGTCGATCAATTCTAGAGATCGACCTCGCTGGCTGCCATTCCATCACCTCGGAATCTGTCACTGCACTACTCTCCAATTTGTCCCACCTCAGAGAGCTACGCCTGGCTCATTGTATCGACATCAATGATTCGGCCTTTACAAATCTCCCTCCACGCCTTTCCTTCGATGCTTTGCGGATTTTGGATCTGACGGCTTGCGAACAAGTCCGAGATGATGCTATTGCAAGGATCATTCCGGCCGCGCCTCGTCTGAGAAACTTGGTATTGGCCAAGTGTAGACACATTACGGATCGCGCCGTGGCCTCGATTTGTAAACTGACCAAGAATCTGCATTACATTCATCTAGGACATTGCATCAACCTGACGGACAATGCAGTCATTCAACTAGTGAAGGCTTGCAACCGAATTCGATATATTGACCTGGCATGTTGCTCCCGGCTCACGGACGCCAGTGTTCGTCATTTGGCACAACTCCCGAAGCTTCGCAGAATTGGTCTGGTGAAATGTCAGAACTTGACGGATGCAAGCATTATATCACTTGCTAAAGGTCCCCTCGTGTTCAGCCCGGGTGGGAAGATCGGACCGCCTTCACAGTTCGTATCGCTTGAAAGAGTCCATCTCAGCTACTGTGTAAATTTGACGCTCAAGGTATGGGTATCTTAGTTGGAGTATTGCTCTTTCTGACCAATGAATAGGGTATTACGGCACTTCTTCATCACTGTCCTCGGCTGACCCACCTGTCGTTGACGGGCGTTCAAGCATTTCTCCGCGACGACTTGACCTGCTTCTGCCGCGATGCTCCGGCCGAGTTCACACACCCCCAAAGAGATGTATTTTGCGTCTTTTCGGGAGACGGTGTCCAACGGCTTCGTGAACATCTCCTGCGTCTTGCTATGGACGAAGCGCAGCGAGAAGGCCGGGACGCGATTGACGAGAGTTTGCTTGATGAAGCGGACAGCCCGGGCGCTGACACAATGTCGGATGACGGTACGATTGACGGAAACGAACACTTGATGGATCCTGTGTTGTATGCTCATCGTCACGGCTTGTCCTTACCCAATACACATCAACCACGACCCCGAACTCGAAGTCTACACGAGTATTCCAGCTTTCACGTTGAGATGCCACTTCTGCCCTTTGATCAGGTGCAACCGATGGGCCCATGGACGCCTGCTGCAACCCTGCCGCCTGACTTACGCACCACCCAAGCCTCGGCACACCAAAATCTTGCCAATTCTAACAGCCTCTATCAGCCAGAGCCATACGAGCGTCGATCGCGGAGCCCTGGGTATTCCAACGCATTTGACGTGGCGGCGGAATATGGTGAGCGTGCAAGGAGCACATCTCGCACGCCATCACGGCGACATACCTTGGAGTCAACGTCAAGTTTCTACGTACCTCCTTCTGTTCCGGTGCCAGGAACTGGAGAAGGCGCTTCTCGGCCGCTCGAACTGGGTCACTATTCTCAAGATCCGAGAGCAGGATATTTCGGCCAGGACTATCCGCCGAGATTGTCCGGCTGGTCAAACCCAAACCCACATTTGTTTGCATCAGAACCGCCTCGGAGGCATATCCCAGGGGCATCATTCAGAAACCCTGCCGATGTGCGGCAGTCTTTCTTGCGACCTGAGCCAGGCTTCAGCGCCTTTGATGCTAACCACGAAGCAATCATGTCAACTATTCCAGGTAGTCGGCCAGGTAGTCGACATCCGTCACGTTCCAACAGCCCTCATCTATCCAGGGTGAACAGCCGGTCGAGATTGAGTAACCTGCTGGCGCCTCCCCGGAGCTACTCGTCAACTCCTCTCAGTCAAGCAGAAGGTCCAAGACGCAGCAGTCGGGAGCGGCGAAGCCGGGAAAGGTCTCTCTTGGAGGAAGAAGCACAGCGTGAAGCAATGCTGCGGGCACTCGCAGAAGCCGACGCTGCCGATCAGCTGAGACCGGACCTGCCACGAAGTGAATCCGACCGGCAGATTGAACTACCATTGCTACCTCCTGATCTAATAGAACGAGTGACTCGGTCGTCCTTTACACGGACAGAACAAACACCCGGAATTCGTTTTGAGGTAGAGGACGCCGAGCCTACTGTTGACCCGGACCAGGATGTTACAATGACACAATAGTGGCACTATACTTTCAGAAATAAGTGAAGCACGCGTTTATTGAGTACATGCGAAACGCATTGAAATGACGTCTGGTGAAGATAACCTCTTCCCAGAGGACGACTGGTCAGGCATCATCTTTTTTAACCCGACGACGCCTCATTCTGGACCTTACTAAGGTCATGCCGTATGCGGCGCTGGAGAAGATCTGTTTCAAGCCAGCAAGCAGGGTGTTCCGGCTTCAGAAGCGCATTGTTTTCCCTCATCAAACCAGCACAGTCGAGACGTCCTAATTTGTTTCGACGGGCGCCAGTTTTCAGATATACAAAAGAAAGCATTGCTTGATGACATCGAGTGTGAGACGGAATGCTTGTATGAAGAAGGGATTAGAGGGAGAAGCTGTCATAACATATTACCTGTCTACTTTTAGCATTAACATTGTAACTCTGTTCGATTCATGCATTGGGTGCACTACAAGACCGAGTTGACTCTTTCTGCTAAGACAAGGGATGGTGCTTTGTGTGTGTGAATGTTGCCGGGCGTTCACGCTGTACACTGTTTGCCACAGGCTGTTCGAGTTTGTATTCTAAGATCCTTACTCACGGTGCCGGGGTCAGAGACCGGCAGGTAAACTGGATAACTTCACCATATTACCTTCTCTCCTTTACACCACCGTGACTCTGGGCTTTTGATTGTCCCAGACTTCGGCAATTTCACCGAGTGTCTAAACCAGGCCAAAGAGTGCCATTAACAAACTGCGTCAACCTACCCAGTCAGTCTCGACCACCCTAAACCCACCATAAGCGACGAGCATTGTGTCAGATACCCTCGAGATGTAAACGAGGTTGAAGGACGGTCGTGGTGATGGAAAATGTGTGGAGATGGTTCAGGGATACAGCCTTGCTTCTGATCGACACGGAGCGTTATGTCAGCAAAGCCTTCCTTGTCCGTCAGCTTGATGATCCTCTCTCGGACCAAAAGAAGTAGAGTTACGGAACGCTCCGTCGAATGCTGAATGGCGCATAAAATGCATTGCACTTGAACGTGTACAATTGCTGTGTAAGGAAATGGCTAAATCAAAGCACATGCTCACTTTGCGGTCGGGCGTCTCTGGCTGATAAGGCGCTTCTCCAGATGAAACTGTACTTTTGGGCTGGCAAAACTCTATTAAAAAAAAGGCAGATGCTTGCAGGAATAGCTACAGTATTTTTCATTGGTGACCCGTATTGACCACCCTGACCACCATACCCCGAACAATTGTGGTCTGCTACCTCGTACCGAGAAGGTCCAGTCCCGAAGGCCAGGCCATGTGGAGAGACCAAACGAGGACAAGCGTAGGTGGAGCAGAGTTGTTGACATTGTCCAGTCGAGACCGAGTCTGACGAATATAGCAACATCTAAGCGCCCGAGACAGTGGATATGGCCAATCAACATCCCACATCTTCAATCCACTGGATAGTATGGTCATCCAATAGATAACCGCCTTTCAATCCATAGCTGTCAGAAAATAACTGACCAAAGGTAAGCGCCGATCCGGCCCACAAAAACCAAATCTGCATTGCTAATTATGGCACTTTTGCTTCGGCACCCTAGTGTGGCGACTGGGATTCTCCATCTTCGCCGAACCGCTCGCATGAGCAGAAGGCGTTTCAGGTTCTGCTGCGTTGCATATGACATGCATACCGGTCAAAAGTCAATGCAAAGGTAGGTTCACGCAGGCGATGATTAGGGCCTGATGGACATGGTTCATAATATGCGATGGATACCGCTCTTTTCTTTCTTGCCTTTGACCTTTTTTCTGTCCGCGCCGTCTTGTAAGAGGTTATGGCCTTCTGTTCAACCTCTGTGTCCGTGGTTCGCTGTCGTTGTTTGTGAAGAATGTCTCCTGCCTGTGGCCGAAGAGGGTCTTTGCCGTACCGCAACATCTGGGCGCTGGCAATATGCTTGTCACTCCTCGTCCAGCACACCTCCTCCCAGCTCGTTGGCTGCGACGTGCTCGACTGCAACGGTGGGGCCGACAATGAATGCACGCTCGGCAACACGACAAGTTCGTTCATCGGCACCGCCTCGTTCAACAGCAGCCTGTCCCCGAACAATGCGCCGCTCACCTGGACCGTCGGAGCCTCGTCGTCCAACGCGAGCGGCATCACCTTCACAAAGAACTTTTATCTCGGCTCTCCTCCGTCCATGAACCTCGCGAGCCCGGCCGGATTCGCGGGTTGTGCGTTGTTTTTTGAAGGCATCGCGAGGAGCCTCCCACTCAATGGTGTCACGGAGTACGGCACCGTCACATGCTCCCAGACACTGCAAGATGTTTGTATCAATGACCTGCTGGCCCAGGCCAAGAAGCAGGTCCAGACACTCGGGTCGACAAACAATCTCGACAACGGCGCAGTGTGCACTGCTTTGCAGACTACGATGGAAGCAAACCCTCCGCAGTCGTGTCAAACGATAGCAACAGTTACATGGGGAACCATCGTCCCGAAAGGTGAGGATTCAACACGTGAAAACCCCCCCCGTCTTGGTGATGCATGCTGACCCAGGCTCTGTAGAGATTACCGGTCCTCAATCCCCCGTCGGCGCCCCAATCGCCCAGACAACGTGCCACCCATCGTCCAGCGTCTCGAGTGGCTCAAAGTACAACATCGCCCTGATCGAGACCCAGACCGTCACCTCGGAAGACGTCTCGAGCGACATCGCGCCCTTCTTCTACAGCATCACGCCGGTGCTCACCGTCTTTTACAAGCCGTCTACGTCTTCCGGCTCCCAGACTATCGCGCTGCCAGAAGCTCATCTGACGTGCGTCAAGGTGGTCGAGGACTCGACGCTGTCGCAGCAGGTGGGCAACGCGGCCCCGATGACTGGCTTGCCACGATCTCTGATGGCTCTGGTCCTGGCCTTGAGCACACTCGCCTTGCTTTGAAGCGTTCTCCTCGTCTGCGACGAACGACGAGAGACTGAGCACGAGTAATAGTCATGGCTCCTGTTCCGCGCGCCTCGGAAAACAGTCAAAGACGGGAAAAAATCAACACGGACCCGAAAAAAAGTCCAGACGCCCTTTCGGGCATCCATTGCGTCAATCGTCGATCATTTTAGTGTTGATGATGGCAAGCGAAAGACAAAATCGGCCCGCGTCCTCCGGAAACTGGCCAGTCGCCCAGACGGCAAAAGTACTCCCCTGTGGCAGTCCAAGGGGTTGGAAAAATCCCCCCAGCGACTTGAAGCATGAGGAGGAGTAGAAGAAGCCAAAATCGGGATGGGCAGTCACTCGCTACGATCGCTAAGGTTTCCCAAGTTTGGTTCATGGAAGGAGGAATGGCCACACATGAAAATCGTCAAAATCCTTTGGGCGTAACTAAGAGGTGGTCGTGCATGTATACGAGAAGAGTTTTTTGTTCCTGGTATAATCCGCGCCAAACTCTGGCGATTCTGCGTGACCCTGTGTCTTGACTCTTGACGGTTCGAGCGGCACAGCATCCATTCCACAATCTACGGGGTACCACCCATGAATCATAGTGTCTATAGACCTTTGTTGCTCGCTGAGCAGAAACCAAAACCAAAACCAAAATCAAACCTTGAATCCAATTCCTGTGTTCCTTTCCAGACAATACGAACTCTGAGATTGTCACTGACTTGTGTGCAATGGGTGACACCAAAAAACTGATTACTTATCCTGCATCCGAATCTATCAATCCCTGTGTCGAATTGGGGATGCGAAGGTTGGACAGATTCAAAGACGCTGCGCTGCAATCTGCACTGCAATGCACGTATGGCTAGTGCTGACGATTGGGAAGCCCTGTGACACCCACCCACCCACCCACCCACAAGTGACTTTTCCCAGGCATAGCAGACTCTCCAAGATATCCCCCCTGGCGCCCAAGCCGTTGGGAGGCCTGAGGGCCTGGAAGTTCCGGCGGAGAACTTGTCGCGGAATCATCGTGCCAGTGGGGGTTCAAGACACCAGCTTTGAATGTGTAAACGGGTTCAGCGAAGCAAGAGCGACGTTTTCTCGTGTGGGCAACTCTCAATGACAAGACGAGATAAATGTTCGAGTAATGGTTCTGACGAGCTGTGAGGATTACAGGCATAGTTCGTGTCGACCAGCAGGTACCACTTACCGCAAAACGCTGGGGGCAGGGTGTAAACTGTATGGATCTAAACTTCAAATGAAGTAGGTCTGAGAACCTGTCAGAGTCCCAATTGTCAGTTACGCACAGTAAGTGCTTCGGAAATCGTGGGAGTAACAAGGCTGAACAAAGAAAGCAGAGGGATCCCCAAAGCAGTAACGGAGAGTGACAGAACAGAGACAGCCTTGCGGCATGGAAACTCTGGAGCACCGTAGAATCTGCGCTTCACAGTTAATGATCCACCGAGATCGACAACTCCTCAGTTCGTACGGAGAGCAGACCAGACATCGCACTCACAATTAAGTCTTAAACACAACCTCTTGGGGGCAGAGGCATAACCTCACTCTGTTCTCGACGGCCCTGGCGCCGATTGAGTATCGCTGGCCATCATGGCGTTCTCAAAGCTTGCCGTGACGACCGCTCGCCATACGTCGAGAACGTATCGGCATAGCATTCGAACCCACGATTTCTTCTCCTCCAGACCTCCGCGGCCGAGGTTTTTCGCACACAAAACCTCGTTGTTAGTGGTGGCACGACCGATTCTGCGCCCGCAGCTGCCTTTTCTGTATCCTTCCTCTCGCGGCAACACGCTCCAAAAGTCCGTCGGACGATTCATCTCCACCGAACGCAAACAACGCTGGAAGGAACAATTCTGGCGCTACGTCCGCATCAATGCCTACCTCTGGCCCGCGGCTTTCCTGCTTACCGTCCTGTCGATGGGCATGGTGCACACGAAGTTGGAACGGGACTATCCCACTCCCGGAGATTGGTCCTTTTGGAGTCGGTGGTGTATGCGCGAGGCAAAATTTACCGAGCTTGCAGACGGCGCCAAGGTGAACCAGATCCTGACGGATTGGGCAAAAGCTGGTCGGTTATATCTGAACGTCCTCGAGCGGCTGGAGAATGAAAAGGTGGACGGGCAGTTCCTCATCAAGCACGCGGAAACGGAGTCGTCACCTGCAGACACAACTGAAGGGTTCAACGTGCATGCGAAGAGCGAGCCGTGGCGGCGAGGGTATCACGAAGCTCTGATGGGTGCTGCACGTGTAGCTGAACACCTGGAGGGCATGTGCAAGCTGAAAGGCGACGAAGGAGGTCGGGTGTATCCCTGGGAAAGCATTCCTTCACCCAGCAATCCACGCCCAAAGCCACTTCCATACGACAGGAAGCACGGGCATATCAGTCCACCGCCTGCGGAGGAAGTGGAAGACGCTTTCCCCCCTCCATCTGTTTTTTACGAGAAGATCTTGAACACAGTTGGCTTTGATACGCGGCAACGATTGGAGGCAGCTCTGGCCTATGCCGATTGGTGTGATTTCAAGGGAAACAACGCTGCAGCTGAGGGCCTGTACGTCAAAGCCGCAGAGATTGCTCAAGCGGGTTTGCCGACGGGAACCGCAGATGTGATTGACACGCAGACGGGAATGATTCTCAAAGGGCGAGAAGATGCCGTGAGCGAAAACATCCTGCGAGTCAGCACTGCCTTTGGAGTTCATCATGTCAAAGACGGGAACGTCAAGAAAGCTCTCCCGGTATTTCTCAGCGTCCTCCGAGCGAGAAAGACTCTGCCTGCATCTCCTCTTGGCCCGGCCATTGTGCCATCAAAAGTCAAAGTCGAGAAGGATGAAGGCTGGCTGTCTTATGTGTATGCTCTGAAAGATTTGCTGGTTGAGAGGCCATATCCTCCACCTCCAGCCACAGGCAACGAAAGGCCATATCACACATTAAAGGAAGCTTGCGAAGAAGTAGGACTCATGACATATATCGGTGAGATCCTTTTTGCCACAAGTGATAGCGAGCGAGCAAAAGGCCTCAGCTGGACTAGAGACAGCGTCGAAGCCGCCGAAGCGATTATGTGGGTAATGGACGAACAAAAGGAGCAAGATGGAAGGGATCGATGTCGTGAGTGTTTGGAAACTGGACTCCAGAACTGGAAAGCTATGTCTCAACAGATGGCACGACTTGCGGCCAAGAAGGAACAGGAAATTGAGAGCGGCAAGGGCCTCTTCGGGCTCGGTCTGGGCAGAACACAACAGCTTGAAAAGGCTCGAACCGAAAGGAGGAGATGGGATGAGGAGAATCTACAAGTCGAACTGCGGAGGCAGAAGACTCTACCGCTCCTTCAGGAGCCCTTGCAGCCCATTTCTGGAGGTTGGCTATCCACTCGCGTGTGAGTGAAATCATGAAGTGGTGACAATGAAATGATGAAGAGTTTTGTGCACAATCAACACCCCACGTATCCTTTGATGACTGCGAGCATCCTGGACGCAAATGAATTGAACCAGGAGTTGTTGGGGAAGAGTGCCTGGGGGTTGGCAAGAGAATGCTACCGTTTGATCTAAGGACGATGCCATGGGCACTTGAATGATGGTGAAGTCTGCGACTGGACGGACAACTCATTCAAAGCTGATATTGAATGCGACGTCCGTTGTGACAGCACTGTGGCAAGGACAATGGAAACGGTGACAGTGCACGGCGTCTGCCTCACCCTCAGTGATGGGCTTCCCAAGGCAGTTGCCCTACAAAATATTCTCGGAATAACAATCTTCCGATCCTTCTCCGTCATCATCACAACACGATGAGGTGAGTGAATCCAGATACATCGTTGTCGACCGCCTGGCACAAGCCAGAAACTGATCGGCGGAAAGTTTTTCCGGCCCATCAACCCTGCGGCGTCGCTGCCGCCCTGACACCATCACCGGCTCCTCTCCTCCACCCTCTCCCAACGTCAACGACCTCGAAGCCGGCGAGGTCAGGATGGAGTTTCGTCCGGTGCCTCTGCGCGTGCTACTGCGCGTGCTACTCAAGCGCCGCTTCATCCAGCTCCTCGTACTCTTCTCCGTGGCCTGGTTCTTCCTATGCAAGTTGACTCATTACGGCTTGTTGGTATGTTTAGCAGGTTTGAGAGGCTGCGTTCAAAGCGTTTACTGACAATACGACTACAGTCCGGTCGATTCCTTGGTCTCTCTGCATGTATCAATGTCGAATTCGGCTACAGTCCATCCACCGCTTCCCTCCCAGCTTTTGAGCCGCCAGAAAACTCCACCTACCGAGCACCAGACACAATCGACACCTTTCAAAACTACGCCTGGCGAAATCACAGCGAATGTCAAATTTCCTCTGTCGACTTGCACTCTGCCTTTTCTCCCTTGTGTGCTACACGGAAGGACTTCTTACAGGCCTTCTCGGGCGGTGGAAGGATCGGTTTCAATCGACCTTTTATTCCACTCGGGTGCGATATGCGCTGGTTCACTACAGAAGAGGTCTGCGAGATTTTCTCTCGATTCGAAAAGGTCATTGTTGTGGGTGACAGCATGATGAGACACGTGGTGGGAGCGTTGAATGTGCTTTTACGCAAAGATCTCGGATACGGAGCAGTGACGAATTGGAACTTTGATGACCAGGAACTGTAAGTGCAGGCTCGTCTTCACAGCTCCGTTGGACGTGTGAATGAACCTAGTTTTACTGACACGTGGATTTTCAAAACAGGCATGAATGCTTTTGCAACCACCAGATGGACGTTAAATCGTGTTCTGTACAGGGAATATTCTCCACCTCGTCGGTCCTCGAGCACGACCTGTCGAGCTTGGCCTGTCCGAGCGAGAGCCCCATAGACCTGGTCATCGAGATGATGCTCCGGTTTCCTCTCGACAATGAGGAAGTCAACCGATACAAGGACCTGCTGTCGCCCACGAAACCCGGCAAACCGTATGCATTCATCTTCGGCCACGGCCTGTGGAACGACCTCGACCTCCAAGCCACGATGAACTGGCTGGACGGCATTCTGGACCACACGCTCCTCCAAGCACCGTACCTGTCGGCAGTGAACAAACGACACGCCCACTCCATCTGGCCGCGCCTCTTCATCACGCCCAACGCCGCGGGCGTCAGGAAACCGGATGAGTGGCTGGTCAGCCAGGGCGACAAGGCCCTGATGATCTTTGAGGAGAGCGTGCGCAATGAAGCCGCCAAGAGGGGCGTCGAGGCCATGGGCACCTGGAACATGAGCGTGCAATCGTCCAAATACGACGGCGTTCACCTGGACCTGAAGGGCAATCTGGTCAAGGCCATGGGGGTGGTTAATTGGTTGAATCTGGTGGATGTGCACGCGTGGTGAATGTGTCAGAAGTGAGATGGACGCCAGCCAGTCATACAGCAAGGCGTAGATGTACAACAGATCCAGGAATTGAAAATCAGACATGAGCTTTTCAAGTGCCAGTAATCAGTAATGAGTTGTAGAAGCTGAACTACTGAGGAGGAGTGTGTCTCTTTTTGACCTTCTACCTACAGCGCTTCTCCTGTAATCTCGTTCTCCCTCGGAGTTGTTTGTGTTATCTGCCTGCTGGTATCGACGATTTGCGCGGACTGCGAAGTTTTGACTGCGCCTGCGCCTGCGCCTGTGACTGACTGTGACTGTGACAGCACCTACGATGTAAGCGTCTGTTTCCTCATTTCCTCGTTTGCCCGTTTCCTCGTCCGTCCATCCGCCATACTCAGAACTCCCATCCTGTGCCAGATTACCTCTTTCACCACCTCGCACATTCGCAGGCGGGCTGGCCGGGTGCAGAGATATAACTTAACTCCCCCTCTCCCTTCGCTCCCGGACCGCTTTCCCCCCCCCCCCCCCCCAGAACCCAACACCCAGGATTCCCCTTTACTCCTCTATCGCGAGGTCGGCCGCTCGTCCGCTCACGACATAGCCGCACTAACTGAAGCGTCGTGTGTGAAAAGGGACATCGAGTTCTCCTTTGACAAAAAAGGGGCAAGGGTGAATGCGGGAGGACACTCCTGCTTGATTGGTAGGCTGTGAGAGTCATCAGATGCGTGTCTGAAGTGGGCTGAAGGTCCTAGGTAATGCCGACAGGGGTTGTCTGTCTGACCATGCATGCATGCATTTATCTTTGGAGGGCTGCTATAGATGTGAGCAGCGTTTCAGCTCATCCGTTGCTCGGCAGGGTTTGAGACTCTGCGAGAGTGTTTGTCTGTGTGAGAGTAAGTGAGAAAACCCATTCAGACACGTTTAAAAGGAGCCCAGCCGGCGACGGACACACGGGCCCAGAGCATCAAAGCCCCGGTGACAAGGATGGCGGCGCCGCTCCAAAGCTGCACGCCCAACCACTCGCCGGTGCCCTTGAGGATGGCGCCCGAGACCGGGGTGCCGACGAGGAGGCCGAAGGCGCTGATGAAGAAACACTGGCCCATGCGGGTGCCGATCTTGCTCATGTCGCGAGTCAGGGTGACGATGGCGACCGGGGGCAGCGAGACGAAGCCGCCGCTGAAGAAGCCGTAGATGAGGGCAAAGGCAAGGAGGCCGCCGAGGGACTTGATGCCGATCCACGCCAGGGCCAGCACGGCCGCGATGATGGCGCAGGGGACCAGCACGTTCAAGGGGCCGATCCTGTCGGCGAAGATATTGGGGATGATACGGCCGAGGATGCTGGCCGCGTTGATGATGGGGAGCAGGTAGAAGCCCAGGTTCTCGCCCGTGATGTGGTTCTGGATCGCGTACGGACCGATGTAGTACAGAGGTCCGTACAGGCCGACGAAGCCAAAGAACATGCTGACGCAGAAGAGCACATAAGGCAGCTCTCTGAACGCGGCGAGGTCGGTCAACGGCCGCCTTTGCTTCGGCAGGACGCGCGGCTTCATCACCAGCACCGAGAACCACACCGTCACCAACGAGATGAAGCCGATGGTGCGCGTCGCCCACGCAAACCCGACTTCCTGCTGCATGCGCCGGAACACGATCGGGTAGATCAGACCGCCTAGGCTTGAGCCGGACGCGGCTAGCCCGTTGGCCAGGGCCTTGCGCGAGGAGAAGTACTGGGGGAGGATGGCGACCGAGGGGACGAAGACGCACCCGTTGCCGACGCCGACGCAGAATGCCTGGGCCAGCATCGTCTGCCAATACTCCTTGGCCAGCGAGGTCATCATGAACCCCAAGGGCACGAGAATCGCCCCGATCGTGATCAGCTCTCGAAAGTAGCCCGAATCATACAAGGGACCTGACACCAGCCCGACGAGCAGCAGCAGGAAGGCTTGAATGGACCCGATCCACGAGATATCGCTCGGTGAAGCATGCCATAGCGGGTTCGTCTCGTAATAGGTTTGGAAAACGCCAAAGGCATTGACAGTACCCCTGGTCCTTCAGGTCAATTTCAAAGAGCACAATATCACTTAGAAACCCAGGGTCATGGCATACCAGGAATTGAAGAAGAGGAAGAAGGAGCCGACCACTTGCATCCACGCAGTAAAGCCACCATTTGGAGGGGGCCCCGGGTCGACACGATCTCCCTCGCCCAAAGGTGCCTGATCTGAAGCGAGTGTGATGTTGACATTTGCCTCTGCGTCAATAGCCTTTTCCACGTTCGACTGGACTCGGATTATCTCTGGCCTCGAGGCCGACAAGTGTTTCTCCTCCGTGTCATCTTCGAGGATGGTCGAAGAGCTCATGATCGAAGAGAAGCGGTGGGCTGCTGCGGCCAAAGAGAATCTTGCAAGGTCTCGCTCGGGGAATGACTACGAACACAGCGATCGGTTCGAGAGCAACGCTGAGGTCTCTCACGGATCGAGCCGCAACGACGAGTTCTTGGCCAAGACTTACAACACACAGCAGAGCTTCCTCATGCAGGACAAATCAGGACGGTGAAATGATTTAAAAGCAGACCGTACATCTTGCGAGGCAAGAGACAGAAAAAAAGTGGAAACAAGGGCCATCTTCCCTCTCCATGAATCGAGGCAACGGATATTGTGAGGATGGAAGTGGGGATGGATAATTGCCATCAGTGGTATGGATACGCAGGGCACCGAGGTCCCCCGCCTATAGACAGACAAGATCTGTTATTCGAAAAGGGCGCCAGGAGTGACTCTGAGGGCGAAAGGAGTCATTGGACACCCACTGGCAGGCTCTCTAGTTGTACGAAGACCCCCTGGAGATTGGGGGGGCATGCACGCATGTCGTCGATGAAGAATTGCAGAAAAGGGTAAAATGGATGCCGAACATCCGTGCGGCCTCGAGGTTCTGTTCCGCGTTTGTCGTTACGTGCTTTGAGCGCGGATGTATGCAGGGTACGAAGTAGGTGTTGACCACTGTCCAGCACAGGTGCTAGGCTGGGAAGAGAAGGAGGAACAGAGAGGGAAGCCGAGGGAAGCTTAAGATCGTTAAGGCGCAGAGGTCAGTTTGCCGGGAATTCTGCCGAGATATTCATGATTCCACCGGAAAATGATGTCGGTGAAGCCCCCTCTTTCAAAGAGACGGTGGAAGACTTGGTGGTTCGTCCTGCCATCATAGTATACATTCAGTATATACGAGCAATGGACGTGTGAGATGTGTGTTGATGGGGCAAGGTTTGATTCGTCGCTGTGAGTAAGATGGAGGAATGTGGCCGCAAAATGACCTCTTCGTACACACCATATTGTCCTTGTATAGACTCTAAAACAACCAGGCACATCTGTCTTGTATACTGACGAGCCGGGTAGATCGAGCATCTTTGTATCTCGCATACACGTAACCCAAGAACATGGAACTGCTATGACACTTTGACTCGATTCTATTCTAGTACCAAACCTGATTGAAACTGAAACGCCCATTCATCATCCCTGGGGCCAATTGACGCTCGGCGGCAAATATGAAACGTCCCTTTCTTTTCAATCTTGTATATACGAAACAACACCCCAACAACCCCTTTTGTCTCTGCCACAAATAGCCGCCATCCGCCACGCAGATGGTCGATGACGCCTTCTGTGTCGAGTCTTCCACGATGGCCTCCCGATTCATTGGCTGTCGATGCTTCTCGTTGACTGAGGCTCTGTTCCCCCCAAAGGATAAGAATAGTTCGGCCCACGGCCCTCCACCGACCTCGCCTACCTGAGTTCTCAACCCGCGCATGGCCGCGTCCATGCACTGGACGAGGTTGTACCTTGCTCCTCACAAGGCGGAGCTCTGACCGTTCAATCAGCGGGGCCAGAGTCCTTGGCCCAGCCGACGATGTCTGTGGCATCTACCGCTGACCACTGTCGAGGACATACATGTGCAAGAGAACAAACAGGTAGGCGAGCCTGGAGGACACATATGTAGATATGCCTTCGTGCCTCGTGCCTCGTGCTCGTCTGTTTCTCTTCTTTTTGTCGTTGTGGTATTATTGCTTTCCATCTCCTTGTTTGTTCCTCTTGGTTTTATAATCCTGTTCCTCCTTTTTTTTTGGCGGTGCTGGGGATATCGAACATCTATATCTCACCCTTTTGAAAAAAGGCTTTGGGACTTTTTGCGCTGGACGCCACACAACAACACGAACAAGAAGACATTTATAATCTCTAATCCCAATCACGACCACAATCACCCCTCCAACAATGAGATTCAATCCTCGTCGAAAGAGCTCAGGCAATGGAGCCTTCCTGATCTCCAACCGACAGTCTCAGTCTGCCACAGACGTGGGCCAAACACTTCCTCCACGACCTCGCAACCCAGTCTTGTACCGACTGCACAAATTCCGGACCGTGCTGCTACCAATCCTTCTCGTCTTCGCCTTCAGCACGTTGATTCTGGCGGCCATCTACGCATATTGTGTGGCGAAGCCTCATACAGACATCGCGGACCGTCTGGCTACGGACGCCGACGCTGAAGCCAATTCTTCGATATTCGGCAAACGGGAGACGACACCCGATGCATCCATCTCGCTATCAAACACAGCGCCCACGACAAGTGATGCGTCAATTCGTGCAGCTGAAACCCAGCCCGAAACTGCTCTTCTGTTTTATGCTCTTACCGTCCCGAGTCTTTCTCTGATCCACCTCGCCCTGGAGCTCATCATCCACCACAATACGCCTCGACTGCTCTCCCTTCGCCAGGCCTACATCGCCCTGCTTGCCACTTCCTCCCTCCTAATCTGTGGCTGGATCACCTCCCTCTCCTTCTGGATGCACTGCGAACTCCCCATTTTCAACCAGAAGATATCCAGTCAGGCTGTCTGTCCCGTGCAGGTGCGGGGCCACTTTATGTACGGCATTCATGAAGTCAGCATTGCAAGGATCATCCTGGGTTGGATTGCCGTCATGATGTACGTGGGCCATGTGGTGGTGGTGAGCATGGGTTACCGATCACAGAGGAGGATCTGGCGGATCGTCGGACCTCGAAAAGGAGACGACGACGTGGACATGACACACGGAGAGGCCAGGGTTGTCGTGGTCAAGTTCGGGGATGATGTCAAAGACGGCGATTGAGGGCCAGCGAAGGATGCGACTGTGGTGTAACAACTGTCATATGCATGGAATCATGAAGTTATGAATTCTGCTTTTCATGGAGTCATTTAATGAAAAAAATACCGGGCTGCTGGGTTAGCCACCTCATAACATCACATTGGATCGAATATGTAACAACAATCAGTGCTTTGATCATCGCATATCTGTCTTGCAGTATTGTATATTCATTAGTTCAGGGAGGTAAAGAGCCTGTAGGTAGTAATATCCCAACGTGATAATAATCCAGTACGATGCAGAGGATATTTGCAGATTGAAACTGGGTGGGAAACGATCTCTTTCGTGTCAACAATTATGTATGTGTTAGTTGTCAATGCGTGGGACAAAGTGGGACAAAGAACTGAAGTAGAGGCCTTGCTTTGTATAGCATTCTGGTCGAGTGCGGCGTCCATACGCGTCGTGGGGACTTTGCAAGCCTCAAGTGGGCAAAGTGAGGATAATTAGTGTAGAAGAAGATGGACGGAGTTTCAAGCGGATGCCAAAGTTGTGGCAGACTCAATGATTGGTGGCAGGATCGCATTGTTGATGATGGGGGCGAATGTCGGCGAACCGGAAGTTCTTGGAGCGCCGATCACAGCCTTACCAGAAATATATATCCAGCCTCGTCCACCTCGAACCACAGAACTTCACCCTCTGTTCCAAACTTCTCCTTTACTCTGTCCGCCCAACCTTCACTACTCGTCCCCGTCACATGTCAGTCCTGGGACCACTTTTATTTTAAACAGTGTTATTAGTTACAAACGCGAAATTCCTTGCAACATTGTCAGATCTGGCCTACATCAATCTGTAACACCGAGTAAGGGTTTTGAAACAACCGCCTTGGTTTACATACTTCCACCAATGGTGGTGATGGCGGTTCTGGCGGCCTGCCACCAGGAATTGATAGTAGCAGTCTGCTTTGTTACAACAACAACATCAACAACTACTTAAGGCCTCAAGGCGAGAGACGGGGGAGGGTACAATGGGGTTGAGCGCTCACGGAGGAAGAAAGAGAAGGAGGTTGAGCAGGAGGGAACCGCTGCGAGAGGGGAGAAGGGCTTCAAGTCCGGGAAACTACAAAAAAAAAACTGTGCCCATCGCACTACGGGCTACAGTTTTCTCCCACATGGGAGTTTTTTTGGAGTTTTACTAGAGGGGATGTGGGATTCAAGTCCAGGAAGTAACCAAAAAAAAGGCACCCTTTTTTCTTTACTGGGGTTTCGGAATTGACTGTGTGCCCTTCACATCCCAAGTGTTAGTACCTCCGCTTGGCGTGAGTATCTCAGATGTAAAATCACTAACTCCTTCTTCCAACCTTCATTTCATTCTGCCTACTGTTTGGCATCGGCTCAAGCTGGACTCCCGGCAGTTTTTGTTACAGACACAAGATCAGACTACCATTTGTGAGTGTTCGGGGTTTTCGAACTGCTCGCTGTTCGACCTCCAAACCAGAAGAAGCTTGCCCAAATGGCACCTTTGATCATGCTTCCCGAGTCTCGAGAGTACATGGATGATCAGTTTGCAGGACAATCTGTTTCCTGGGGGCTTCACGCGAGTCAGCTACACAGCAGATCCAGGTAGGTTCTTTATGACAGAGTGCTCCATTCCTTGACTTATCTTTTCTCCGTTGTGGTGTGAGCCAGGTCTTGTATGAGGCGCCATCTGCAGAAGACCCTCACTCGATACTACACAATCAGGTAAGGCTGCTCGACCTGGGCAACGTACGTTACCGAGCTTCTGGGGGTGTCTCGGCATATCTGGTATGAGAATGCCTAAGTCAGCTCATCAACAATCAAGTGACCCTGTGTTGGTCAGACCATCAAGCACTTTGCATTTGCACAACTTCAACTTCAACCGCCAGGTAACCATGTCAGGAAGGGTGCTTTGCG
This sequence comes from Fonsecaea nubica, assembly GCF_001646965.1. Lineage (NCBI taxonomy): Eukaryota > Fungi > Ascomycota > Eurotiomycetes > Chaetothyriales > Herpotrichiellaceae > Fonsecaea > Fonsecaea nubica. The sequence continues at coordinate 6,687 of NW_019173806.1, read as the reverse complement.
AGTATTCTAGCTATAAAGGTGGTTATAGATAACGCAGTGGGCCCAGATATTTTCAGCTGCCTCTGATTAGGCACTCTTACTACTCCAGCAGTCCCAAAATATATCTTTGTTAGCGAGCGGCTCAATAAAATGGTCGTGTTGCATTCGTATGTCGTTTGAGATGTCCAATCATCATTCAGTGCAAGCCACGACGGGGCAAGTGTCGTTGGAGAGACGGTCTTCCAACTTTAAAAGTTAACCGAGAAGCTTCCTGCCCTCGCGAATTTCAATGCAAGGCAGGGACATACCCATACCCTCTTCCTTGCTCAGGATCTATTTGAATGAACCGGGATCATGGCGACTATATTTCCACGTCGAGCTGGCTTCGTCTGTCGCTCGTGCCAGAAGCTTTCTACAGTGCAATCTAACCGACGACAATTCATATCGCAAGTCGCGAATCCCACAAAGCAGGAACCCATCCTCCCCAAACCGCGCAGGCGCATATCCGTGCCATTGACAAGAAAAGCTACTGCCCCTCCTTCAACAGCAGAGTCCTTAACAGACGGCGGCAGCAAGAGCAGCGACTCTCTAGCGTCAAGGCGAAATGCACAGGCAGAGGTCAACAGTGGTACCTCGACCGAAACCTCATCAAAGAATCTCGATCCTGCCCGCAGGCTCCAGGAATTCCGCAAATTCGTCGCACAGATACAGTCGAGCAATGCGGCAGCCGACAAAGACGATGTCCTCGAAGCATTGATGGATATGTACGAGTTCGCAGGTGTGCTGGTGCACGGGGGAACGGGCAAGATGCCGGAAGAGATGGCAAGGACAACCACACAGGGCAAGGAAATGGGAGATGCATTACTTCGAGATCTCGCCGAAGACAAGGCATCCGGACTGCACACTGTCGGTGTTGCAATCGACTCATCTACTATCTCTAACAACAAGCAAATGTCCCTCTCCTTCCGCGAAGATGCCGCAAAGCGAGTCTCCCAGCTCGCGTATGACCTCCTCCGTGACCCCAAGGTCTACATCACAGAAGACATGCTCCAGATGTACGTGCGCATCCTGTGTCTGTTGGGGAGACCCGAATACCTGCCCGAGATCTTCCACCTCTACGCCACGAAGCAGATCCCCGCCGCCGGCAGCAAGCCGGTCAAGTACTCGAGTCCGTGGCCGAAACTGCCCAAGTACGCGGTCCCGCTCGACCTCGCTGAAGCGGCCCTCGAATCCGCCATCCTGAAAAAGAATCTCCCGCTGGCTCTGGCAATTATCGATACAACAGTGGGCGCGCCAGCGTTTCGTGCGAACAAGGCCCTCCGTCGAGGGAGTGTACCCGGCCTGATCATCGGCGCGACACCCTTGATCGCATACGCCGGCGCGGACTGGGTCTCGCACTGGCAAAACACGATGGATGTCGAGATGGCCAAATACACTGCCATCGCGGGCGCCGTGGCGTACATCGGGACGCTAAGTACCATTGGCTTCGTGGCCGTCACGACCTACAACGATCAGATGCAGCGGGTCGTGTGGCGGCCGGGCACGCATTTGAGCAGTCGGTGGTTGAGAGAAGACGAGAGGCGGTTTTTCGACCGCCTGGCTCTGGCCTGGGGATTTCAGGAGGAGAGCCGATGGGGTGAGGAGCATGGTGCCGAGTGGCAGAGGTTGAGGGACGAATGTGGCCTGAGGGACATGATTCTCGACAAGACGGATCTGATGGAGGGCATGAAGTGAGCACCGCCTCTGAAGAAATAGAGTAAACTACTTTCTGCTGGGAACGGGCGGCGCTATTACAGTGTCTGCTGTCCTCGGTGAATCAAGATGCATCTGTCACCGTCTGACTTTTACTTGCGATACGCTGCTCGTGAAGGTTTTCTTTTAAGTGTTGTACTTGATCTTTTCCACAGAACGTTTTCATTGGCATTCACATGACTTCGTACGAGATGACTGCAAGGTCTAACTAAGCAGGTTCCTCCCGCCTTTCTCGCCCATACATTTTTGAGGGGAGCTCGCAACGATATCTCGACTAGCTAGCTATTGAGGCGCAGCGCTTCAGGCGGAGCAGAACCTGGGAGAGAATCCCAACCAGTACCCAACCCGCTGAGCCGACCAGATGAATGAGACGGGGTCCTGTCTAGTAGAGTCTCTTGGGCGGGCTCATGCTGGCCTTGATGGTCAAGCTGCCCACGTTCTGCCACCCCTTCTTCAACAAGCTGACGAGGTAGTTGATGGCCAACATGATGTTGCTGATCAGCTCGTCCTCGGTCATGCCGACGTTGCCGACGGCGACGCCCATGCACAGCACCTTCTTGAGCTGGAACTTGATGGTCGACTTGACCTCGACGATCTTTGCCGAGAGGTCCTCGTTGTGCGAGATGGGCGTGGGGAACTTGCCGGCCTTGGAGAGACCGGGGCCCAGGAGACGGGGGATCTGCTTGATCAGCGAGTCCGAGGCCAGGAAGGCGTCGTATTTGCGCGCCAGCTTCTTGATCAGCTTCTTGTTCTTGTTCAGCTTCTTCAGGTCGTCCGACGACATGGCGTCGACGCCCAGGTGCTTCGCTCGGTCAATGTCGTGTTGGTCACCCAGGACACTGTATACCAGACGGTCTCTTGTCAGCCCTCTGCCTCATAACATTTCACAGGACACCCATTGTCGAAAATCTCATTTTTCTGTCTTTCTAGCTCCCCGGGGACGTGTCTCGGACATACCAGATTGTCATGTTCGGTCGGGGGACGGTGGGCAACTTGATGGTTCCCGAGAAACGCTTGTCACGCTGGGGATCATAGTTCTTGAGGCCGATCTGGAGTTCGACCGTCTCGAGGAAGTTTCGCTTCTTCTCGTTGAGAGAGTAGTCGAGAAGTTGTTGGACGTTCACGCGCACTCCGGCTGTAGAGAGAGGCGAAAAAAAATCCCGTCAGCGATCAATCCAGGTTGTGTATGGCGCCGTGCAGGGACTGCAGCAGAAAGACCGCCACAGATTGAGGATTGAATGAAACTTACCGACTGTAATTTTCGACATGATGAAGACAGTCTTCCAGAAGAATTTTGTAGATTCTTATGGTGAGGCACTGCGCAAGAAACGGGTTGAGGAATGGAAAAGACCAAGAAGTCGGCGAGTTGCGAGAGTCGAGGGTAGAAAATCGTTTGTGAGCAATGCCAAGACTTCACAAGCTTAACCCTTATCGAGACTGGGTGTGTTAGTTCTCCTCTGAGGCTATTGACTGCTGATTGGCTGTGGGTTACGAGCCTCGCTCGAGCCTTCAGTGGCTTCTATACGCCTCATTGATTTCAAAGACCAAGTGTATTACGATCTTGCTATGTCCGTCGTGCTGGCTGGTATTTGTAACTCCCACATTTTTTGGACTCTAGGATAAATACCAGGCAATGTCACCGTTCCTCGTCCTCGCAAGAGTAGTCAAACAATCTCGTCCCAGTTGGGTGCCAGTGAGTCATTACGGCATCAGCTAATACACAGGGGACTCCCTAGCCGGGACAACCCCTTTGTAATTGTACACAGATCGAGAAATCCTCATCCTGCATTACAAGATTTTCGACACCTTCCCTCCGCTTGTCCTTATGGCTTCCTTTTCTGTCCACACTCTACCCCATCCCGCTCAGGACCATGCCACCTTTCTTGAGTATTCGTCCCGTCTCAAGGTCCTGAGGTTGAGAAGCCTGAAGGAAGACGCGAAGAGTTTCATATCCAGCTACGAGAGCGAGGCCAGCCAGCCAGAGGAATTCTGGTTGAATAGACTCAGGGACGACCATGTAACCCACCTTATCCTGCTTCGCCATGATGCACAGGCAAAGAAATCGACCCTGCTGGAGCATCAATGGGTTGGATTTGTGGTCATCGTCGCACCAAGTCCCAAGGCGGTGGACGATTCTGGTCGATCATCGTCTGCCGAGTGGTATATGGCGGCACTCTATGTCGAGCCTGAGGTGCGTGGGCAAGGGTTGGGGGAGCGCCTTGTTCAGGCGACCATCGATCATGTCAGGGAAAACTCTTCGAGGGAATCTGGCGAGTCCCCATGCTGCCTCACAAGTGTGGTACATGGCAATGACAATGCCCTGAATCTCTACCAAAAACTCGGTTTTCGGATCATCGAGCCAAATCAGGAGGTGGAAAAGGAAGGCAGGAAGTATCTTACAACGACACTGAGGATGGAGGTGTGCAACTGAAAAGAGAGACGTGCAGTTATGGTTTCCGATCGCAAGATATGTCAAGCCAGATCAGTTTGTTACTCACGTGCGGTGTGGTACAGTATGGTGTGATGGTAAATCGGAGCCCGTTTCCTGTTAGCAACGGGCAGGACGGCGACGTTTGTCACCGATCAAAATTGGAATTATGCCTCCGGAGAAAATTGATCTTCTTGTAGCCTCATAAGAGTCAGCCTTGCTTACAAGTCATAGAGAGTCTCATAGTCCAAATATAATTGCTTGTCAAGAGATCCGATCTGTGCAGCCTCGAGTCTGCCGCCTGCGCTGTGGCTGACTCCGGGAGATTTTGTCTGCAGGAGGGCTTGGCAATCATCGGCTGCGAGTCCAACTTCGCCAGCCCAACTATCCACCCGGCGTCCTGAGAACTTGTCCACTTTCAGACTTACTTCCCCCATTGTCCATCTTTAATCCTGACAATCACGTCCACCTAGCATCTTGACACTCTTTTGCCTGTCTCTACGCCAGGAATAGAGTCCCTTAGCCTTTTCGGTAAGCCAAAGAATTCCAGCTGCCTGCCGCAAAAATCCAACGTGCCAGGTCCTCAAGGACAAAGTGGCCACACATCTGTCTCTGGGTCGCGCGACGTTTACAGGGCAGTCCTCTGGTTTCATTTATATTGCAGGAGACCTAGATCTTACTGGCTTCATTCTATACTTCTTTATATCACATTACTTCGCATCGACTTGCGCGTCTCCAGACTTGTCCCTAGCTGACCCTATTTACTAGACCGCCTTACCCACAATCTCCCTTGCCACGACCTCCCTCAGCTGAACCGCAGACATGGGTCTCGCCTTCTCAAAACTGTTTGACCGACTATGGGGAAAGAAAGAGATGAGAATTTTGATGGTTGGTCTCGACGCTGCTGGAAAGACCACCATCCTGTACAAGCTCAAGCTTGGTGAAATTGTGTATGTGATATCAAATGCTGCCTTGCATACCCCATGCAAGCCCCTAGAAATCCACACTAACATCGTGTAGCACCACGATTCCCACCATCGGTACGATGAGAAACCATGATCGCCCTGAATAACCCTAAATCTAACCTGCGCTCCCAGGATTCAACGTCGAAACCGTCGAATACAAGAACATCCAATTCACAGTGTGGGATGTTGGTGGGCAAGATAAGATTCGGCCTTTGTGGAGGCATTACTTCCAGAACACTCAGGGCATCATCTTCGTGGTCGACTCCAACGATCGGGATCGTATCGTCGAAGCACGTGAGGAACTCCAACGCATGCTCAATGAGGACGAGCTGCGTGATGCCCTCCTCTTGGTCTTTGCAAACAAACAGGATCTGCCTGTGAGTGCCAGATTCATGAACTTTCTTGTTGCTCGCTCTGACGCACCCCTAGAACGCAATGAACGCTGCCGAAATCACCGATAAGCTTGGTCTGCACAGTCTTCGACAACGCGCATGGGTAAGGAAACCGAGTTATTTCAATGTGCCAGTGGCTAAAGCATGATACAGTATATCCAATCCACCTGCGCTACCTCTGGTGATGGTCTCTATGAAGGTCTCGAATGGTTGAGCAACTCGCTCCGCAAGGCCGGTCACTCCTGAACAATTCCCTCTCGGACAAGTGCGTTTCCTGGTCTCAACAATCGACCAGTCTTCTCGAACGCGAAAATTGCTACCACACAATTTACCCTTCAGATGGTCTTTTGCAAGATCTGCAGTCATTCATAGTGCCCTCCACAATTCAAGATTCCGGTGACTGCAGCCAGCTTGTCATGGTGATAGGACGTACAAGGTGAAAGTGAAGGCTTTCCATCAACCCCACATATTCATGATCTGCTTGTTTCTGGTCTGTCACGATCTTCATATGGTTCCGGGGGAGTTGAGTCTCATAGGTAGTTGCGAGTATTTTTTGTGCGACTTGCTGGCATACCTTGGCTTCGGGCGGCAGGATCCGGTACCTGTAACTTGAACTCTGCAGAAAAACGAAGGCAAGGTTGTAAGCAATGAATAGATTTGGTTTTGAGAAAAAGCCCTGAAGGGTGGAATAATTGTGTTGCCTGGAGCTGAAGACGTAGTTATGTTTGTGCTGATATGCCGTGCAATGTGGAGCAACGCCATCAGGACGCCGAAGATTGCGCTCACAGGCGTTAAATCGACTCCGCCGCGTTCGTATGACGAGTTGCCAGTTGCCAATCACCCACGCCTGCAAATGTTCCATCACAACAACCAGGCAGAGAGCCATTATTGGTATATGTGTATTCACATCACAAAGGCCTGACCTGACTCGACTCTAGTCTCGACGTTTTCCCTTGTCACCAATACACCACTCGAGCGTTTTGGACGACACACGAGCCTCGCTATCCTCCGCCTTTCGCTGCCCAACCTCCTCTCCTGGACGAACTACAATATCGCATTTCGAGAAGGAGTGACGAGAAGCATAGAATAACAGCGTTCAAGGGAGTGGCAGCAAGAATGCCTGCCCCTCCGTCCTCTCCGCCGCTTCCACCACCACCATCCTCCTCCTCCG
>NW_019173805.1:0-66749 GCF_001646965.1 Fonsecaea nubica | reverse complement strand
GGGGGAGGATTCTCCAACCCGTATAAGATAGTGCCCTTGGCTCTTGGAATGAATTTGATCTGTTTCACATCATCATGAATTCCCGTGGGAATTAAGTATCAGAGTCTCTCAGCATTGAAGAAAGTAACAACCGTTTGGTAGCAGATTTGAGTTGGAATCCAAAAATGCCCAGAAGCAGAAGAGAGCGTTCGCCAAGGCTTTTCGTCCGACGGGCCAACGGCCCGAGCAGACGGACAGATCCATCCCAGCAGTGTCCTATGGGAGTCGGAAGAATCTTCCCCGCCATTATGTATTACGATGCGCGAGATGATTGGGTTACAGGTACTGGCTTCGCTTTTATAGCTAAATGTCACTACATTTTAGTTGTATACGCGCCGGTAGTGCTCAGGTCCAAAGACGGAAATGAAAGTCCTCGTGGCTAGATTCCGATGTCGAACCATCTGTTCCGGCTACAGCACCAAGACCATCAGGTGGTGTCTGTCTAAGAGGTCTCTCGTCACGTGGTACTGCCCTTAAACCAATGGTTCCCCTGCGTGGTAACCATGACGTATTTGGACGGAATTCATCAGCAGAACCGTGAGACTTGGGCGGTGTATGTCTGGGCCAAGTGGCGAGGGGAGTGTTCTTAGCTGAAACACCTGATCACGAGTAGATTGAAGATGACCCGAATTTGCGGCTTGTAAACCCAGAAGGAAGAAATGTAATCACTGCATGATAGCTGGCGTTCCGTTCGGCGTCGTGGTGCTGAGAGATATACAATTCGCAGTCTGACCCAATTTGTGACCCAACGTTTGAATGCTCCAGAAGATGACTGTGACTGGGAAACTACTAGAAACAAGAGAATGCCAACCCGCCCCCCCGACATCAATATCAATCTGGTTGCAGTCCAGATATAACGGTCAGCAACCATTTCCGAAAGGTCGTGTTACCCCAGCGAAGGATTTCGCACAAGGTATTCACAATAAATATAATGTCGACAACAGAACTGGTATCGTAATTCCAAAAAGGTCCTTGAATGACCTAGGAGAGTCAGCTCTGGGTTAAAGTCGAGTAGACAACTTACTGTTTCCGCAGATGAGCATCTCCTTCCAAGGTAGAATTGCCACCGGTGGCCTTCCACGCTCCAGCTCGGAAGTACAGGCACTTCCGGATCCTCGAGCATCACAGTTTCTCCGATCTTCTTGTGGGACTCTCGCACCAGGTTCGACAATTTTGTCAATCCTGCTATCGACCACACCCCAAGTTGCGGTACTGGATCTTTGTTTCCATAGGGCTTTTTGATTTCCAGGTTGCAGAAGAGGGCTCGTTTGCGAAGCATTGGAACCGCTGACTGACTGATGCTAGGCAATTCGTCGCTCATATTCCGAAGGACGTTCTCGATCATAACTTCCTCCTCAGCATCAGGTTGCAGACACAAACCATAGTCAATCTTGTTGGAGATGACGCGGTGGAGATTACGCACAGGGAGAAGGGCTGGCTGGTCCACACCGACGGATTTGCTACAAACATCAGCATAATTATGCGTACCGAGAGACGACTTACAGATTTGCCAACATCACTTTGTTTCTCAAGCCCGACCAGCTGAGAGCCAGTCTAATGATTTCGAGGACAACATCATCACTCCAACAGTCCTCCGACCGACCCTCTTTCGAACATATAGTTGCCGCTTCTTCAATGCTCTGGACCTTTATCCAGAAGTCTCGGATCTCGGAAAGCGAACGGCGATGATCCTCTTGCCACGTAACTTGATCCAAGTTCCGTCTGGCAACAGGATGTCTTTCCAAATCCTCGCGCATCTCCTTGGGTATATTTACTGCAGCCTTCCTTATTCTGTCAGGGAGTTCCCAATCATCGTCCGTGAACGTCCTTTTGTCCTCATTGAACATGATTCGGGGGTACATTATATCAAAGTCTGCTTTCCGTTTCACTGGGCTGCGACTTCGACTGGAAGTCGTGCTACTGCCGGATTTCGGAGGAGTACATGAGCTGTTGTTGAGCCATTCCGTAACGCTTCTCAATGCAGAACTAACCCCATCATCATCAGGCATCGCCACAGCATCGCTTTTCAGGCCTTCAACCGCGTAAGTATGGTGCAGACAATGAGGAGAGATGTAGGGACTCTAAAAGAGGGGATAAACATTTGAGCCTTGGCAGATCAATGCTTGGCAAATAATTAGTGCGTCGGGAGGGCCCCCTAGCCCAGATATGGGCGCGAATGATCCGTTGCTCAGGCCGAATACTACCATGCTCAGTCACGTGCAGGAGCATCTCAGGTTGAAGCGGCGAGGCTCAGGGCCACGCTCAGATCCAAAGATGGAAATGGAAAGTCCTCGTGTCGAGATTCCGACGTCGAAAGCTCTGTTTCTCTTGTTGAAACTTGGCCTTTACTATATACCATGTGTTTTTTCACTTCGCTTTGAGATGGAGCCATCCTGTCTACAAGAGAAGATGAGGGGGAGGGTAAAGATAATCTCGCAAATTTCAGAGGGATTTGTTTGTAGACTCTCATGGGGAAAATGGGAAGGAAATGCTCTTGAATTTGTCCCACCCCTGTCTGCCATCCCCTTTTGACGAATCAAGCCAAGACACATGCCTCCCTTCAAATCTCGGTCTTTGGCTTCTCGATGGTGTCCCACTCCTTCCAGTTGATCTTGCGGAACTTCCACGCAATGGCCAAGACGTGCTCCCCTGTCAGCGCCGTATTGTGGTGGTTACTGTCCTTCATGCTGTGGTTGGCACAGCCACGGTACTGGATCGTGGTGTCGCTGAGGCTCCGCTGGACCATGTCCTGGTACTCCCGTTCACGCTCGGGCTTGGGCATCATGGCGAACTTGACGCCGCGGCTCTTCTTCCCGACGATGGTCGCCACGCACTTGGCGATGAAGCGCGAGGTCGACTCGTTGACGTCGTGGTAGCTGGAGCTGAAGGTGTTGGCGTTGGGCCCGTTGCAGAAGAAGAAGTTGGGGAAGTCGTAGGTCGCGACGGCGTGCAAAGTCGAGCAGTACTGCTTCCAGTGCTGCTGGAGATCCGTCCCGTCCACGCCCGTGATCTTCTCGTGGGACAGGAATCGGGAGGTGTTGTAGCCGGTGCCGACGATGATGCTGTCGAACTCGTGGAACGACTTCTCGCCCGTCTTCAGATCTCGCGCCTCAATCCCCGTCTCCGTATACCGGGTCACCTGCTCTCTCAACACCGTGCAATTGGGCTTGGCCAAGGCGGGGTAGAAGTTGTCCAGGAGGAGAGGTCGATTGCAGAAGACTGTTCCCAGAGCATTAGCAGCCACAAGGCCGGGGGATGGGGGGTGGGCATTATTACTGACATTCATATTCACGGTTCAGTTTCTCCCGGAGCTTAGGGTCTGAGATTTGCTTTTCGAGAAACTCCCTGGCCTTCTTGTCGAGGAGCTTGTTCAGCCAACTGCCTCGTTTGATGATCAGAGGGCCGAACAGCCACCCTTTGACAATCTCGAGGAAGCGCATGTAGACGGCAAAATAAGGTAGATACTTCAAGCACCACATGAAGACGCTGCGCCCGTGTCAGTGTGTAAGAAACGCAAATGACAGGCCTCTGGCAATACCTGGAGTGTTTGGCGTCGCCCCTGGGCAGCACGGCCGGCGGCGTACGCATGTACACGGTGAGGTGTTTGCACTGGTCCACAATCTCGGGGATGACCTGGGCGGCACTTGGGCCACAGCCGACAACGGCGACCCTTTTCCCAACCCAGTCGAAATCCTTTTTCCAGGTCCCTGTGTGCGTCCATTGGCCCTTGAAACTGTCCAGTCCTGGAATACCGCCGAACTTGGGTCGATCAAAGGACCCGATGGCGTGGATGACGACGTCGGCGGTCCACAGCTCGATGTTTCCGGTGGCTTGATTCTCCGTCTCGACGTGCCAGAGAAAGTTGCTTTCGTCCCATGTGCAAGACCTGACGTACGTTTGGAACTGTGTGCACCTCTCCAGTCCGTAACGGTGTGCCATTTGGACATAGAAGTTCTTTATCTGAGGGCCCGTCGCGAAGACGTGTGTATATTCTGGAAAAGCCTGGGGGTCAACGCCGCTCGTTTTTGCAAAAGTTATTCCCAAATCCCCCCCTTTTTCAACTTACGGGTCGAGATCATCATTCTGTTGGTGTACATCAGCGCCGGTACATCACAGGCACATCCGGGATAGGTGTTCTTTGCCCAGACACCTCCAAACTCCTTCAAAACGTCAAAGATGATCAGCTCTTCGGGCCTGAGCGTCTTGTTTTGGAGAAGAGTCGCGGCTTGGGCGATGCCGGCGACACCAGTGCCCACTTGGATCACTCTCCTATGGCCCCTGGAGACTTTGTGTTGTCCCTTCAAGATGTTGGTGTTGTCGATGCCGTTCAACTGGGCGTACAGATCGCCATCCACGAAGCCAGCGTCACCTTGGAGGTGTTCGCCGACAGTCTCGGCATGTCCATTCGGAGCTGCCATTGTGTGTAGCTCGTCAGACTTCTGTGTCTCTGGTTGCACCGTCAGTTTGTCTGTGACTTTTGCGAGGTGCTTCGTATATTGGCTGGGGGGCGTAAGCTAAAACGTTCCAGCGGGTCGAGCTATATCCCCATTGCTATCAGTGCATATTTCTACGGCTGCTATGCCCACCATCAGCCACTAGACGTTGAGTGAGCCGGGTAAGTGAATGCACAAATGTTGCATACAGTAGAAATGGTCACGGTATGACACTGGCTTCGGGAACGAATAACCGAGTTGGATATCACGCAGGAAATCCGTGAGACCCTTAGCCACATGGATCTTGCGTCCCATGCAACAGCCACCGTATAGCCGATGACAGGACCTGAACCATTCGTTCTGCTCCACTGTCTGGCTATTGCGCCAGGCGGCTTTTGTCTCAGATGAGGGGTTGCCTTGTGTGTGTATCTGTGGATCGTTCTATGGGCACCTGAGGTTTCTTACCTCGAATCACGCACTGGTTACCTGAGACGCACTCCAACACAGTCCGCATGAGTACTCCTGTGCTATTTGCCACCCCGAGTGGCTTTTTTGAAAACCTTTGGCAGCTAACAGAAGATATCTTCTTCAGCCAAGTATAGTTGATTGACAACAAGTGGCGTGGAAGAGGAGGCCAGACATCGATTACGTTGACAAGTATTCTCTAGACTACTAGTTCACTACCATCACAGGGTCACGACGGAAAATGGCCAACTCGAATAAATAAATCAGAGATGTATGTTTGTTTTGATATCATCCCCACCAAGGGGACTGGCTCAAAGACCAGATTGGTTGCAACGTAGTATATTGTCGAGGTCTATAGCTTGGCCCTTTGTTGACGCTCCCGGCACTGCTCCTCGTACATCTTTTCAGCATTGACAAATTTCCTGAACTCGGCAAAGGATTCTGGATTGGCCACCGCGCCTGAAGGCACAATGTTTTCGCCGCTGATGATCTTCTTGACTGCGATTTCGATCTTCTTGCCGTTGATCGTGTACGGGACCGTTGAGACCGGAAAGACGTATTTGGGGACGTGTCGCGGAGATCTTTCTCGCTTGATCGAGTCTTTGATGAGGTGCTCGAACTCGCTGGTCAATGTCTTTCCTGGCTCCAGGACCAGGAAGAGAATGACAGCTTCATCCTGGTCAGTGGGTCGTCGCTGGCCGACGCAGATCGACTCGACTATGCCAGGAATCTTATCCAGCACCTCATAGATCTCGGCCGAGCCAAATCTCACCCCAGAAGGGTTCAGAACGCCGTCGCTGCTCACGGTCAGCTTGGACAATCAGATATTGGGAGAGAAGGAGAAGGCATACGATCGACCGAGCACGACATAACCTCCAGTCTCCAGGGAACGTCGGATGAAATCGCCCTGCCACCACACGTACGGTCCCAATTGCTCAAAGTAGGAGCTGTAGTACTTCTCCTGTCCCCCAGGCCCCCAAAATTTGAGGGGCTCGCTCGGGTACGGTCTCGTGGTAACGAGTTGTCCTGCAGCTCCAGTGCTCTCGATGGACTCGAATTGTGCTGTATCGGATTGAGCAATATCGACCGCCATCCCGAGACACTTGCACTGAATCTCCCCGGCATGCATGGGTAATGTCGGGTTGCCGCTGACCACTATAACCAGCTTTAGTTATGTATGACTGGTGTTGTAGGGGCTCTCGGGTCTTACGTGAACAGGCCAGGTCTGTTCCACCACAGGTAGAGAGCAGATGCACGTTCTTTGGGAATCCGACATCATAGAACCACTCACATAGTTCCTCGTTCAAGATGCTCCCCGTTGAAGTAACGGTGCGGAGTGAGGACAAGTCCAACATATCCCCTAGGAAGTGTTAACATCTCCAGTCGCTGACGAACATCATTGATGATCTCTGGTGGTTAGGAACACCTACGCGGAACCAGGCCTGCCTTCTTGATCTCGAGGAGAAGCCGGGGCGAGATTCCCAACAAGTTGATTCTGAGTACACGTCAGTTGCGTGCCGTCTATCGACCAAATGACAACCAACCTCAACTTTTCAACCAGTCGGAGAAGCACCAGGTTGTCTGGGTAAAGTGGCGAGCCATCATATATCACCGTTCTGCCTCCGTAAGACAGTCCGCAAAGAACCATGGCCCACATGATCCACCCTGTCTGCGTGGTTCTGTTAGTAGGGCTTGAATACTTTCTACAAATAGGAGGTAAGCACATGCCGTTGTGTACTGCAACACCACATCGCCGGGCTGTACGTCGAAGGCGAGGAAAGCATCCTTTTTGACGGAGAGAAGGAGCCCCTGTGCACTGTCAGATGGGTTGAATCCAATGGGAAAAGAGAGGCTAGATACCGCAGCACTGTGAACTATGCACTTTGGCGCACCCGACTGGCACCTTTAGTTAGAAGGGGGGCGTATACTCGTGCGTGAAAGGGATACTAACAGTGCCTGAAGAGTAGACGATGAATCCAGGGTGGGAGAAGGGCAGTCGGGTAAATTTTAGCGGCCTTCCTATACTATGCTCGAGAAACTCTTCATAGCTAAGAACTTGACGGCCGCCACTGTTGTTGTTTTTCTTTGCGCCGCCTTCCTGGCCCTGAGGAGGGAGGACGACCAGGGTCTTGAACTCTGTAAATCCCTCGAGACCTCGCACAATGGCCGCATTCTTCGCCGCCAAGTCCATGGCTTTGCCTTTGAAGACGACGGACGCTTCTCCGAAGACGATCTTGGGCTTGATTTGGGTCAGGCGGTCTAGAATTCCAGATTCGCCCATGTCAGGGGACGAGGACGACCAGATGGCTCCTATTGAGAGGGTGGCCAGGCATAACACGACCGTCTCGAGCCGGTTCGACAGGACGGCTGCCACGCGGTCATGCTTTTTCACACCCAGCGAGATCAGTGCGTCTGCTGCACGCTCCACCATGGAATACAATTCGCCCCATGTGTAGTCCTTGATGTCGGTTCCGCCCTCTTGCACCACATGCACTGCAATCTCCTTCGGCGGTCTCCCGCTGAGCAGATTCTCCGGAAAGCTCAGTTTCACGCCGGGGAAGAATTCTGGTGGTGGGAACAAGGGTAAGCGGCCCTTGAGCTTTCATTAGCATTGGCCCTCGTCGTGGCTGAAAAAGGGGGGGCGTACGGCAGGAATCGCGTAGTCCAGATTGCCCTCTGCTTTGAGCTCGACAAAATGGATCAAGTCGACCCAGAATTGCGGCGCGGAATCGTCATCACATGAGTACTTGTGCAGTTGATGGTAGTCTTGAAGATTTACACCTCGTCGTTGATTGACAAACCGCCGGAAGCGATCAGTCTGGGTATCTACGCCCGCCCGGGGCTTCCACAGCTGTCGCGGTTTGTGGTGTGCTAGCACAGACATCTCTCCCATCCACGAATGATTACAGATCGACACCAACGAGGGCCCCTTGTATCCGTCGTTCTTGGGAAATTCTGCATTTAATGCTGCAAGTACAAGATTGGCCGCTAACAAGGCACGCAAGGCTGTCGGAATCGTCGTCAGGCTGGATTGCCACCTTCGGCCCGGTTACCCGGACAGATCGATGCTACTGTGTGTAGCCACTTTTGGTCGGTTGTAACGTCGGGGCCTCGATACACCAGAGAGGATGCCTACGCGAGAGTCCTAGCTAGCTAATCAGTCTTCCCAGGCTATGGTAAGAGACATATTATTTGCTGTGGTTCACCTATTTTATACTCACATTACAGACAGGCGAGGGGCAGGGCTGAGCGCGAGACTGTGCCTACACGACCGGCCCAGTAAGGTCCAGTGATGATCAGCTTATTCACAATGAGCCGGGCTGGAACAGCTAGAGTTATCTAAGCTGCACACCACAAAGCTAGCCTCCCCTCCACTCTATCCGTGGAATCCTCTTCCGTGCTAGCTTCGCCGAACTACCCAAGGCCAATGGTCTCTTCCCAAGACCAGCTGCGCACTTCCACAGCTGCACCCGTACGAGTACGAATGAATCTCTGGACGAAGGAATGGCACTTTTGAAAGCTATATCCTAACAGAGGTGTAGTCCATGCTGATCGTAGTTCGTCGAACTCAGTCGTGTGACCCATTCAAAGGCCGCAGTGTACACAATATAGTGGGTCCCTTAAGCAAGCGAGCACCAATTACCTTCAAGGTAGTGCCGCCCCACACCAAGATCTGGCCTTGCCGCATCTGGCTAGAAAAGAATTCCCGCGGGGAGCCCATGATTGACGCTCTGCCCAAAGACTTTGCGGGGCCCCTGATTTTACTCCGACCTGGGCCGGGCCCTATTTTTCCAATCTTTTCCACCTTCTTTCCAGACACAGACACGAGCCCGGGCACAAAGGAAGTCCCACACCGTCTTTTCAAAGCTGCGTCTACGAAGCCAACATCATGTCGTCCAAGGTGTCGAAACCGTCGCAATCGGCGGGCACAAGACCTCCTGCGCGCACTCGCGCATCCGTCGCCTGCATCAACTGCAGGTTACGTAAGATCAAAGTGCGTGGCACCCGTCTCCGGCGCACTGAGCGCAGTCCTTGACACACATCATGTAGTGCGATGTCCAAAATCAGCAGCCAGGGTCAGACTGCACCCAATGTCGAAATACAAATGCTCCATGTTACACTGACTCCGGTGGTGATCGCAGGAAGTAAGTCAATCGGCCCATCTTGTCAGGTCGGTGCGCGCTTACCAGGTGTTTCGAGGCGCCGTGGTGTCGGTCAAAACTTGTCCTCGGTACACAGTCGCCTTGCAGAACTGGAAGACCTGTTGGGACTCCATGGAGCACGAAACGCAGAATCCGAAAGAGTCGAGCAGCGTCCTCACTCATCCCGCTACCAAGATGCAAGACACCCTGCTCCGAGCGGCACATCGCCTCCCTTGGTCACCGCCAACCCGCCGCCACCACCAGACACTGGTCTCATGTCGGCGGAGCTGGCAGGAGGCTCTCTGTTGGCAGACCATTCTGTCCAGATACTCGATGGACAGTGAGTTGCGATGCTTGTGTCGTCGTCTTCATTCTTAACATGGTCGCATAGACTCCCAACCCCACAACCTCCCGACTTTTCCGGCCTGGCTGGAGAGTGTCAGAACATGTTCGACATGCTGCTCGACAGTACAGAACGATCGATGACCACCCTGGGTCAACCAGGCTGCCAGTTGGAAAACAACGTCTTTACGCCGGCCGACGATGCCATCAGACAGTTGGGCATACAACAGCCTCACTTTCACAACATAGCACCACCCCGAACGGGAGTACCACAGACTTCGGATTTTGAAACGCAACAGTCCTATCAGCTGCCGCAAACCTCTCTCCTTGCTGACTTCGACGACTCAGCGAGTGTAGTGGCCGACGATAACGAAGAAGAAAACTTCCTGGGAATCGATTCCGCGCCTCTTCGAACAGCACTCCTCCAGACGTTCTGGGACGTGCACCCTTGTGGAATCCTGGTCGTAGAAAAAGAGCCGTTCATGACGCATCGGTCAATTGGCAAACGCAGCCATTATTATTCGACGTTCCTAGAAGACGCCATACTTAGCTCTGCGAGCAGGGTAAGCACGTCCAGCTTCATTCGACAACTGGGGGCACAATTCCTCGAACGCGCACGGGCACAAGTCCTCCAGGAGATCGAAAACCCAAACATAGCCTCGATGCAGGGTCTGACTCTGCTTAGCGAGTGCGTGGGCATCACAGGCAACGATAGGCTATCCTGGATATACTGTGGTATTTATTTTCCGTGGCCACCGATTCAAACTCATACTAATCCTGTAGGTATGGCTTGTCGATTAGTCTTCGACCTGGGATTACTTCATAAACAATCCAACACCCTCAACGACGAGGGCGATGTCGTCGATGCATCCCACCGCATTGCTTCGTTCCTCTCAACATTCGTGTTCGACCAGAACCTGAGCCTGTATTTCGGTCGGCCGCACTCGATGACCCTGGCGCAATTGCGCAGTGCCCTTCAAGCCGCCAAAAACACCTCGATCCCGGAGATCCTCCAGGCATGGAGCTTACTGAGTGTGCAGGTTTCACGCATCACCGACGTCTTGAACACGGCCACTTCCGCCGACGTGACGAATCAATTACATCTCTTCCCCAAACTGGCCGCAGAAATCGACGCCTGTTACGAAAGCCTCCCACCACAGCTGAAATGTGACGATTTGAGCCACAATGACCTGAACCCGCACTCTTATGGATTGAATCTGCAGTTCTGTGGAGTCCGAATCATTCTGCACCGCCTGTGGAACAGGTTACTGGAGACCACTGAAGGTCGTTCGCACGCGGCAGCAGGGCCTTCTGGAGCGGTCGGAACCGAGCAGCAGCAATGCGTGAATCAGTCGGCGCGGATCATATACCAGAACGCCATTCGCGTGGCAAGGCTGACGCGGACCTACAAGTTGATCTATGGAGTGGAGAAGCTCGTCACGGTCATGTTGATCAACACGTGTTGGGCGACGACGGCTCTGATATCGCACATTCTATCGTCACCATCCCCTTCTAGCCCTCATCCAGGTGACGGGGGTCGGAGGAACGGAAGCAACGACAGCGACACCAATATCTACTGGCTCAAATTCCTGTGGAAGACACTGGAAGAGTCGCAGCCCTACTATCCCCTGGCGGCGCCCATCCTGAGGACGTTCGCACGCCTGATCGAAGGCACACATCTCCATACGATCCTCCGCGCCCGGCGGTTCTCCAACGGCGAAGCAACGTCGCCGTCAGCAATTTTTACATCTTCCACCGAGAACAAAGACCGTGGCTCAGTCGAAGCACTCATGCACGACGTGTCTTACGGTCTGGGTTCTTCCGCCCGAGCTACCACGACGAGTGACAATATGTTTGTGGATTTGTCCATGGTCGACACGTCCTGGATGTTTAACTAAACGCGAGGGTCTCACATGAGCTCTGTTTGTATGAACAAAGGGTGGCACTATGCGAGTCCGATTCTGTAGGGTACGTGTTGGCGGCCAAAGCCATTACAAGGCGTACTATACTGGTTTACGGAGCAGCGACACGACGGTGGTATACGCAGCAAACCGTGTTCTTGTCTGCGTGATATTTCGTTGCTTCCCCTTCTACAGTGACTGCTAGCTCCTAAACACGTTCGTCGAGGGTGACATTATAGAGCCCTGAGACCCGCTCCGCGGCCCGCCCAAGAGACTCGAAACAATGAGACAAGAGCAGCACTGAACGCTGACTCGATTTCAATTTTCAACACCTTGCCGCACAAGCTTGGAAAAAGCCCCCTCCTGTAACACGTCTAGCCGTGCCGAGGATAATCACCAGTCGCCAAGAGTCATTCGAGGTCTCGACCCTCTTCCCCACGGACGAGGGAGGTTGTGTGGACCATCCCTCTCACAGCCGCCGTAATCGTTGTCGGCCCGAGGATTGCGTCCCGGTAGTCGTCTGGCCCGATTAGCCGGGTTACCCACAGAGACCCGGTTCGGTCCACAACAGGTCTTTTTCCGATTGAGTCGCTTAACAGGACAAGCCAGGTCGAAGACGGATAAGTATCCACCAACGCCGCGTTGAGCTGGCGTGGCGTGTGTGGTGGCTAGCAGCCGCGAGGCTGAGAGTAGTGTCATACCAGGCTAGACACTATTTATGCATCTTTACGTCGAGATTCTCTCTTCGTAAGTATTGTGGTCTCAGTAGAATCTTAGAGCAGTGGTTGTAACGTGTGGCGTCGTCTGTTTTGCAGGCGAGGCTACAGAGCCTGGCGAGCTGACAGGCTGGTATTGGCCTTTTGGCAAAGCTGTCCGTGATACCAGGAATGATGCAAGTACGAGTAGGTCAGTAGGTCAGACCTACATGGGTCACAGATAAAAGACACAACGACGGCCCCACTTGTATAGAAAGGTAAACTGAACCGGTAGGCTCGTGACGTCGACTATGGACTATAGTAGTCTGGATACTCCTTGGTCCTGGAAGTATACGCCTGCTATATCGAGCGAACCACGGATCGGGACAGGTTATAGATAACTATATGTACGATTATATCATAGCTCTAGTTTTACCACGGACTTGATTTCGTTCGCGACTGTACCCATTCGTTTTGGATGTTAAATACTTCGCTCTTGGTCGATTCAGGACGGGGCCGGTAGCATCTAGCGACCTCGCGGTGAGCTCGCCGTCATATTTACGCCAGGATCCCTTTCCGACGTACATGTCTTGAGACCACTGACGGTGGTCCACTCGCCTTTGCTCGGACCAACGACACTGATTTAGCTGGGACCCAAGAGTCGGTCGCGCAAGGCAGTTGACTCACATAGTCGGCTTTGACGGACACATGTCCGAATATACCGTATTTGTGACGCTTGTGCATCGGCTGGCTTGAGATTTTGACTACAGCATCGCGACTTGATCTTATACTTGACTCAACTAGCCTTGACACTTGGAGGTATTCGATGTTGGATGCTGCGTGCGACCAACACTTGGTTTTAATCCCCAATATATGACTCTTCTCTGCTTCCTGTGTCCGAATTGAAACATTCTCTCGAATGAATATATTTCCGCTGTTCCTATACTCGTCCCACGCAAGTCACTGAGCAGGCCCACGACACGCCACAGTATCGTGTATGACCTGCAGCCAAGGTCGATTCCTATCGAGGGACCATTGTTTAAATGGTGGACCAGGCATTATCAATGGGGATAATGGCACCATTGATGTCTATGGCCCAATCCGAAACCAGAAAAGCCATCAACCTGGCAGGCCGGTCAGGAGGAGCCGTCACGTCCAAAGCACCCTTGAGATGGAGCTCTTGAACTTTGCTAAACAGAAAAGGTTAGCTGATGGCTCCTGGAAAAGAGGAAGGGAACTGTACCCGTAGACTTTCATAGCCTCGTGGTCGAGCTTGCTAAAGTCCATCTTGCTTTTAATACCCGAGACATAACCTGCCCATTTGTGTTTAAAAGATGGTCAACAGATAACATGGAATGGTGCCCACCTACCTCCAGGACAGATGGCGTTACACCGGATGCCCTCTTCGTGGTACCGCCAGGCAATATTCTTGGTCACACCCACCTGTGAAAGGAAACCGTCTCGTCAGTCCACGGTTTCAGTGAGAGGCTCCTTTCCAGGTCGTCACTTACCAGACCATGCTTAGCCGCCGTATACGCCACTCCACAGATCGCTCCACTGGTGCCAGCCTTGCTAGAAACATTGACAATGGCGCCTCCTCCTCCCTGCTTCCGGAAAACATCCACTACCGCCTTGCAGAGCCACGTTGGACCGGTTAGATTGACACCCAGCTGCCTATGCCACGCTTGCTCTTCGAGGGTGTCCAACCCGTTAAAAGTGTCAGAGATGCCTGCGACGTTGCACAGGATGTCGATGCGGCCGAAGGCGGCCACCGCGCCGTCCACGATTGCCTTGGGCGTGCCTGGCTGCGCAATGTCTCCCTGATGGGACTTGAACTTGGGGTTTGCTACGAATAAGTCGGGAGCTTTGTCAATGTCGAACCCGTACACGGTGGCTCCAAGCTCCAGAAGCAGCTTGGTTGTCTCGAAGCCCATCCCAGAGGAGGACCCGGTGACGATGGCAACCTGGAGGATTCCGTCAGTTGGTCCTGGCCGCTAACACCTTCCTGGGCCAGGTCTACCTACTTTATCCTTGAGATCGAAACCCATGGCGACGATTCTCGAGTGTTCAAAATCTAACGAGTTGAAAATCTGTGCAGAGAGTGTCACAGTGTGGATCTCATGCTTTGTTTATAGTCGTCGAGGTACCGAGACACCAAGTCGCTTGTCGTAGACACTACAAAGTTCTGCGGGGGAAAAGTCCCTCGTGCTGTATGTCGACAAGGTCTCAAAGGTCTGCATACGAATACCGGACGCGGATAAGCGGAAACCATTCGAGGAGGAGCCGGTTTCCTGAAAGACAATCGTCGTCCTCGACTTCTCGGTTATTGGAAAGCCGGTGCCCATGACCAACCAGCCAACATATGGTATAGTCCAACCCCGCCTTTTCGTATACTACCGTGTGTGTGTGTCTAATCCGTGTCTTCTCGTTCGCGGGGAACCAACCATAAAAACAAACACCAGCAGCCAATGTACATGGGATCCAAACCTGGCGAACACCCACCAGCCTCGATACAATGTCTTTCTACACCTATCTCTTCGTGAACCAGCCGTGGTGGAAGCCTCTGGCCATTGTTCTCCTGGTGGTAAGAGAACATTCCCCAGCGTTGATTTGCTGACCCCGGCGTAACCATTCTGTCCTAGGGCATTATCTATTACCTCGCCAACATAACATACTATCTGTACTTTCATCCACTGAGCAAATACCCCGGGAACAAGCTCGATGCAATCTCGAGAATTCCGCACGCCTTGAGGTGCTGGCGAGGCAGGGCACCCATGGAGATGCTCGAGCTGCACCGCAAGTACGGCGACATTGTGCGTGTCGGGCCTCAAGAACTCTCCTTCCAACACCCCGATGCCTGGAACAGCATTTCTGGCCACCGAATAGGCACCGGCCATGGGAACAACGAGAAGGACCCACGGCAGCACACCACCAGCCAGAACAATCTCCTTGGAGCGAGCCGGGAGAAACACGCCCGATTCCGTCGCGCCCTGTCCCACGGCTTCTCATCCCAGGCGATCGCCAACCAGCAGCCACTGATCAACCGCTACATCGATCTCCTCATCCAGCGCCTCGACGAACGTGTAGGGCAAAAAATCGACGCGGTGGCCTGGTATAACTGGACCACGTTCGACATCATCGGAGACCTGTCCTTGGGGGAATCCTTTGGCTGTTTGGAGCAGGCGCGTGCCCATTTCTGGGTCACGACCTTCTTCGAGTCGGTCCGCTTCTTCAATTACTCTCGTCTGTTGGGTATTTTTCCGGAGCTCACGCCGTTGCTTCGCTTCCTGATATCCGAGGAGACGGTCCGCGTTGCAAAGGCCCGCATGGAGATAACAACCCAGACCGTAGAGCGACGTCAGGCCTCGGGACGCAATCGCCCCGACTACATCGACGCCCTCATGACCACGAAGGACGGAGTCGAACCTCTCACCCAAACCGAGATCATTGAGAATGCGGCCCTGGTCCTCATCGCAGGTTCCGAGACGACGGCCACGGCACTCTCGGGCGCAACGTATCTTCTGTGCAAGCACCCAAGGGTCCTCAAGAAGCTGCAAGACGAGGTTCGAAGTGCCTTTATGATAGAAAGCGAGATCAATCTGGACAACGTGAGTCGCCTGCCATACACGATGGCGGTGATCAAGGAAGTTCTGCGCATCTATCCTCCGACGCCCATGTCAAACTCCCGTGTGACCCCGCCGGAAGGGAATGTCATCTGCGGCGAGTCTTTGCCTGGCAATGTGAGTTCACTTCGCCTGGCACGGTACTTTTGGTTGACCCACTGACTTCCCTGATAGACATATCTCAACATCTTCCAGTGGACCTCGCACCACAATCCCAAGTACTTTGCGGATCCCGACCTGTTCGTTCCCGAACGCTTCCTCGGCACGGAGCCGCGCTATGCCAACGACAACCTTGCGATGATGGAGCCTTTCTCTGTTGGACCACGAAACTGCATTGGCAAGAAGTAAGACCCATCCGTCCCTGAAGCGCTCGAGTGTGTGTGTGTGCTGACAAGAAGCTCTCCATCCTGCAGCCTCGCCTATGTCGAAATGCGTCTGATCCTCGCGCGGATCGTCTTCAACTTTGACTTTGAGCTGTCCCCGGAAAGTGACGGCTGGATGGAGGGTCAGATCATAAATACCTTGTGGGAGAAGCCCCCGCTGTATATAACCATGTCGGCGCGCAAGCAGAGATGATTCGTTTAGTCGATATGGCGCAATCATGATGTGTCAAAGTGCTCGGATGGGAATGACTCTGATGAATTCCTTCCTTTATTCTCGGCGACTTGGGCATCAATCCCTACTTCGGATCAGTGATGGTACGTCAGGCTGGATGTCCCCGAGTCCGCAGAGCCCTCCGTGGAGGGCATGCCAGACCTGACACGTTGAACCGGACCTATTTCAAAGCACAAGGTTTGACAGGCCTAGACGCGCACATCACAAGGAGCATACAAGCCCATCAACGTTGGATCGATCTCACGAGGGACGGTGCTACAGCGCATTTAATCCTGATCGAGTCAATTCTTGGCGTTTTGGAGAGTAGTATAGCTATAGTAGGAAGGTAAGACGAGCTAGTCAGTCACATCTAGTTACTAGCGAGTAGTTAGGCGTGAGCTATAGTGATATTATAGCCCCGAAAGTGGCCACTTGTCTATACCTATTTTGGCTATAGGAACTCCCGCGGGTGTCTCCCAAGCAGTATGCCCGCTCCTGGCAACGCTGCATGATTGCGAACCTTTGTTTTCATATAATTTGTGTATGTGTGTGTTTGTGTCGTCTCCAAAGACCCGCGAGTACGTGAGTAAAGCATACACTGGGCATAACCTGTGCTTTTCTCAACTGTGGGAATGAGAAACAGTCAAGGTAGAAGGAACGACGGAAAGACCCGGTAAGTGTCAAACGACCGATCCGCACCTCACCATAACAACGGCACGACAATTGGGCTGCTTGAGAGATCTGGAAGCGTTCATGGTCACTGGCCCAAGACTCCTCGTCCTTCTACACGGAGTGGAAGATACGGTTAAAGAGGCCGACACTTTACCGGGGCTGACCCGGTAAATGGTAGCTTAGCTGTGGCTTAGTTGTTCACGATCATAGATTCCAGTGCGGAGTAAGTTGTTCCCAACATGGCATATTCATGCGTTGGTTATCCTTGGGATCCAGCCTGACGCGACCAGCACGGCACAGAGGAGCTCGCAGCAGGTCTCCCGTGGCGGTAAAGCGACTCCGGGACGGGGCTGGCTGGATACCCGATCAGCGAATCGCCTCGTCGGTAAAGCGAGGCCTTTATATCCTCAGGCCGAAATTCCTGGCGGTGTTGCCTGTTTTGTCAAGCTTTGAGAGTGCGAACCCACGCCTGCTGGCCAAGTTGCGGGAGATCGCGAGGCCGAAGAGTTTGGTAGATCCCCGTGGGGAAAGAATGGGGAAGCCCGGAGTCGTCACCTTGGGTAGAATGCTCCTTTGTGTATATAGATGGTCACACCACCCCTAGCAGGAATGTCCGGTCGATCTCTGTACACAACCACAAACCAGTCCTTGGCATCAGAAGACGTTGGTCCACGCGTGAAACAAACCAGGCAGGCTTTTCGTTAGACCATGGAGACCAAGGAGACTGCGCCCTTCGACTCGCACGTCGAAAGCTCTTCTCGCACATCCCTCGACGGCTTCGATGAGGTGGCCCCTGATGCGATCGGAGGTCGCTCCGTCGCTGAGCTGCCCAAGAAGTACTTCACCAGCATTAAGCTCATTGGGTCGGTCGTAGTACGTCTATCACAGAAATCGCTTGGTGATTGCTTGCCCGTACTGACGGCGTCTTACCAGGCCTTCTCTCTCGGATACACTTCGGGGAGCTTGGCCTTTATCATGGTTGCAGGCTCTTTGGAGTTCATCAACGCAGAAATCGGTAACATGTCTCTGTTGTCCGAATCAGGGGTGATCTGGAAAGGCTGACTTCCGGCGCAGGTCCCAGTCCCGATACCATTTGGATCATCCTCGCCATGACCCTAGGACAGGTCACGGCCTTTTTCACCATCGGTCGGCTCGGCGACATCTTTGGACGCCGCTGGTTCTTCATCGGGGCCAACACGCTGGCGTTCGTGGGCTATATTGTTGCCAGTCGCGCGCAGAATATTCCCACGCTGATTGGTGGTGTATGCGATATGCTTCCCAAGTCGTCGAGGAGACACGCAAGCTCACAAGGTTACAGAACATCATCAACGGACTGGGCTCTGGTATCCAGCTGTCCGGCGCCGTGGTGTCGGGAGAACTCGTCCCCAACAACCGACGATTCATGTCGTACGCCATTGTCACATGTGTCTTTGCGCCTCTCACATCGGTTGGGCCTGGAATAGGTAAGTCTTTTTGTCGTCCCACCAGCCAGAGGACGGTCCAGATTGCTAAGCTCTTGCCCAATAGCGAGGGTCATCTGCGTCAATACCGAGCAGGGCTGGCGGTGGATATACTACATCCTCGCCATCATCAGCTTCCTCGGCGCGCTCATTCAGTTTTTCTGCTACTTTCCACCAAAGTTCGACCAACTTCACAAGCGTGGCAGTAGGAAAGAGACGGTGAAACACCTCGACTATGTCGGACTGGTGATTCTCGTCGGAAGCGTCACGTCATTGCTCCTGGGCATTTCATGGGGGGGCCAACGATATGGTACGTCCCCTACGTCTGCGCGAGTATCGACGAGTCCTACTTGACAGTCACGCCGCTAACACCTCTGTTTTCTCCAGCATGGAAGTCTGCGAATGTCATCGCGACCATCGTTGTCGGCGGAGTGGGATTCATGATTCTCATACTCTGGGGTCAGTCACGCATGACGAGAAGCGAGTGGCCGCAGTACTGAAAAACTTGAACAGAACGTTTCGGCAAGCCTCGCCACCCAGTTCTTCCTCTATATCTCTTTGCGAACTGGAACTTTGACTGCCTCACCGCCCTGGCCTGCGTTGGCTCTATGCTCTTCTACGCCTCCAGCATCGTCTTGCCGCAGCAGATGGCGATTCTGTACCGACAGAGCCCGTCGGCGACGGGCTGGATCTCGGTAAGTGCCTCTCTTGAAGTCCTCTTCGATAGCCATATCAGTCCTTCTTGTGGCTGCATGACTGCCTAGTTATCTGGACGCGGACATCGGTGAGCGTCGCTGACGGACCTCCAGTGCACCACATCCGCCGGCCTCAATGTAGGCTTCATCCTCGCTGGCGCGCTCTCGCATAAGATCAAGCATGTCAAATACCAACTCCTGGCGGGCGCGATTGTGCTCACGACCTTTAGCGGAGCGATGAGCGCTGCGGACGGCACGAAACTCGCGGTGCCGATTGTGTTCGTTACCATTGCGGCCATCGCCATCGGTTGGATAGAAGTCCTTGTCGGGAGCGCCGGTCCTCTTTGCCTCAATGCCAAAGACATTGGTGTTGCCAACGGTGTTCAGTGGGGGTTGCGGACCCTGACGTCCAGTCTTGCGAGTGGGTGGAATGAATTCCCATGACCTGATCTTCTCTTTTTTTGGGGGAAAACCACTGACCATGCCATCGATAGGTTCAATCTATGTGACCATCGTAAGTCGTTGGCCCTTGCAATGGAGCTCTGCCCAATGCGTAACACATGGCTAATTCCATCACTTCAGTTCACCAACCGAGTGACAACGAACATTCCCAAATATGTTGTTCCCGCGGCCCTCAACGCGGACCTCCCGGCAAGCTCGTTACCAAGCTTCCTCCAAGCTCTGACGAGTGGTAACCAGCAGGCCCTGATGAGCGTCCCGGGAGTGACGCTCGACATCATCACCAAAGCATCGGCCGCGGCCCAGACGGCCTACTACAAATCCTTCCAGACCGTCTACTTTGCCAGTATCGCTTTCGGGGGAGCGGCCGTCATCAGCGCGTTGATCATGCGTGGTTGGGTGTTGGATTCGACCTTGACCCTCGAGGTCGCGCGCAAGCTGCAGAAGATTGAAGTCCATGGCGGAGACAAGCCGGCAAAGGACATGGCGGACGTCGAGGAGTCAGGAACTGGGCCAGGTCATGTTCATGTCTAACCACTGATTGCAAACTGCCACTACCTGCTGTTTGTGTATGACCGAACAGACAAGGCCTAAGCTAGGGTCTTGATGGATGAGACCAATCCAGATATATAAGATATATAATAACCTATTATCCAACACCTACGAGGCTAGACCAGTGGCTACCCACACCACACACCTACTACATCACTTGCACTCCACACACACACACACAGACAGTACCAGATATCAGCCTCACAACGGGTTCAGCACAGCCTCTGCCAAGTTAGAGAAGACCAGGCCCATGAACCGAGGCATCCAACCAGTGTCGAGCATCGTTCTATGTGACCTGTCATCAAGAAATGGTTGCCTCCTCAGGGTTCAGCGAGGAGGTGATTCGTTGTTAGCTTCAACATCACATCCCACAATCTCTCTCTCTTGGTTATGTTCACCTACAGGGCGCAACGCGTTATCGAGCGCCCATCCTGCTGGCAGCGTTTGCTTCTCTCGAGTCCCCCAGATAGCTCGAATACGACCAATAGATGCGAGCCACGGATCACCTCCTTGGATGTGAGTAGCTCAAACGGAACGCGGCATCACAAAGAGACATTGAGCAAGTGGAGCATCAGGCGTACGGGAATTGTATGTCTCACCTAGCCGCAAACCCGGATATCTTCCAAATATATGCAGTGGCGAGTTTTGGAACAAAGGCAAGAATATGGACCTGTCAACCCGATTCACATTATCTCGAGCCTCTGTTCGGATCTCCGATTCCAGCCGATCCTTCGGGATATGTCGAGGTCCATTCCAGCGATGCAACCATGTTACAACAGGGAGTTGACCACATGAACAGATCTCCGCCAGTGGCTCGCAGAGGTATAGTGCCTGGAGAGAGGTCTCCTGGACCACTTCGTGGAGGCAATTGAAGGTACGGAAGCGAGGGCAATTCACATGTCTCAAGGGGTAGTGACATTTGCATATCATCCTCAGCAAGGCCGCGCCGATGGAGCTGAATTTTTGTCTGGTCCAAAGGGTAGAATCATGTTGGATCGGTAGCATCAACCACGAGTCGATGTCCAAGTCGTCCAGACCACCACCTCATCGTACCATTTTGTGCAAGTAAATTCCAGCCATCATCGTCTCCACTCTCACTCTCCACCACTTTCCACTCAACGTGATGAATAATGCCGACCTGCACATTCCGGTATCGAACTGTCTCCAGTGAGATCTCTTTCTCAGGGATCGACCTGTCCCAGAGAATCTGACCAAGTGTATCCTGACTATCATCAAGGTAGAAAAGGAGCACACCAGTACAAGAATATGGATCCTCGTGATCCGCATAGGAAAATTTCAACCCGCGAAGGTCATGTAATGGAGCAGTCGAGAGGTACCAACCCCAGGAAGATGTAGGGGCATCACGGAAGGCTGGGAGAGCAGGGGGAGGAGGAATTTGTGCGAGACCATGAGGTACTGAGACGGACACAGCCCCAGGCTCAGTGACATAATCCCACTTTGACTCCAGTGCGTTATAGTAGATGCCTTGTATAATGCCATCGTCGTTGTTAACGGAATAATATTTGAAAGAGTCTTGATTGATCCGTGAGTAATAGCCAAACGTACGAACTCGTGACTGAGTTGTCTGAATCTAGGTCAAGGTAAGCGAAAAGCCTTCTTATCACGGGTTACCAACGTACGATAAGAGTGCACTCCCCATTAGCTATGAGTCTCGGACGGCGAATCCAGAGACCTCGGATCTTTTCCCCTGTATTCAGTGGAAAATAGTGTCGCATAATACTTTTCTCTCGGGCATGAGTATCGCAGGCACTGCAGATCGTACCAGGGTTCACCAGGCGATGTACACAAATATCGAGGATTTTGCTGGTTTTGCAATGCACGACAAGCGCGCAGTGTTCAGTAGACAATAAAACATATTTGAAATGAGAGTGCAAAAGGTTCTGACAAGGTGTGGAAAAGAAGTTTGACGCTTTGATCGCTGGCGGATTTGGAGTGTCCCACATGAATCGATCGTAGACACTACGGGGTAATTTAGGGTATATATCTCGAAGAATAAGACCCTAATGCTGTGTTAGATGGCTTATGGGCGAGGACCTAACAACTCACATCCGTGATACCCTCAAAGGCTGCTTCCGAAGAACAGGTTACATTGAAAACGCGATACCACGGGCTGCCATCAGAAGCAATAGTCGATATCGCTGAGTCGAAAGTCCGGATATCTCTGACACCAATCTCGTCAAGTGATATTGCTACGCGGCAACTGCCAGTGCGAAGCCGACCCCTCAGCTTTCCGAGACCATCTTGATGATTGCGCCGATTACTGATGGTCGAGATATAGGAGCGCCCGCAAAGAGAGAGTGTTGATCCAAAGAGAATGCCCGAGCAGTCTATCGGGATGTTGTTTTCGGGTAGCCCTTTACGTGTGTTCTCGATCAGACTCACGCTTTCCTTTATGGCTAAGAGGCGCGTGGGCCCTAGTTCGTCCATAATTTCGAACACAACATCATCAGGAAGTCTTTTGATCAGCCTTTCTGGAAATTTGTTCCTGAGGAGCAGTAAGGTGCATTCCACTAATAGGTGCTGGTCTAAAGGATATTTGATGTTGTGAGATTTCGCCCACCATTCTCTCCGTATTGGCCTTGTAAGCATCCCAAAGGACACCAGGTCATCGGAAGTCGGAATATCGCCATCTGGGCAGCTCAATGCAGATATATTCCGACAGGATGAATGACACCAGACTCTAGCCTTTGGTGATTGTGCACAAGATAGACAAATTGACGGGCAGTCGACCACTTCGGTTTTGCGGGAGCTACAGTCAACTGCGAGTGATGAATATCAGTAAGTGACCCAATCGAGACGTGCTTCGAAGTTACTTACGTAGCTGTGCTTCCTGGCGCGAGGCTATTGCTTGGTGACACAAAATGCAAATGGCATTTGTCCAGTGAACAATGTCAACAAAATCGGAAGCCATTTATTCAAGTCATGACTGCTCAAAAGTATTCGAGGATGCCATCGTCGAACGCACAGGCAAGTATGCGTTTGGCAATATGGGATGAGGAGTGAGAAGGCCAATGAATCTGACAACCCTTGATCTGAAATAGGAGGGAACAGAGCGACAACAACCCCAGCAGAGTAGAGAGTGGAGAAGGCAGAGTCTTGGCACACGCAGTCACGTGAAACATCTCACTGACATCTTGACCGATTTGTCTTGCGTTCCTCCAACAGTGCCTAACATCCTTTGCTTGTTTCCAGACCTGAAATGATAATGCTTTGATCTCTGTGAACGAGGACGGTCTGTCCTGCAGGTTCATCCCCTCTGTGAGCTTTCCCAAGATCTGTCAACATGGTAAGCCACCACCCTGGTCCTTGCAAATTTAGACTGCTAACGTTCTGTCAAAGGCTGCTGCTACAGCCCACCCCTTCGAGCGACAAGTCGCCGATATTCAGATATCGAAATCGTACGTCCCCTCCAATCGATCGTTCCTCTGCCCTATAGGATGTATTTTGACAAAATGGGAATCTCTCTGAAACTTCTTGAAGAGACTGTAAATATTTTGCTTTCTGAAAAAAATCACCGAGATTTGACAGAGATACGCATACACTGAAGTGATATTGGCTGACCACGGTCACCCTGCAGTGATGTCAACAATCTGGTCATGGACTACCTGATCACCGAAGGCTATCCATCAGCAGCGGAAAAGTTTGCCGCCGAAGCCAACATTCAGCCTAGGACTGATTTCAGCTATATTCAAGAGAGGGTCCAGATTCGTGAATCAATACACCGTGGAGATTTACAGGCAGCTATCGAGCTTATAAACGACCTCAATCCAGAAGTGAGTCTCGTCCCGTCTTCCTGCTTGCATCCTTCATGATTAGATTTGTTTTCATGCACCACTCATAGCCTTCGGGCAGAGATGAGAGCCAAAACACCTTCAGTCCTCAGTATGATTTATTGGGCACAAAGTTCCTTCTTCCACACAACGTTGCGTCTATCTCCATTCTAACCTGGTAAAATAGCTCTTGGATACCGACAAAAAGCTTCACTTCTCTCTTCTCCGGCTCCAACTCGTCGAGCTGATCCGCCAAAGTTTCACTTCCTCAGATCCTAGCTTGGTGGGCAAAGCCATAGAATTTGCTCAAAACAACCTGGCACCCTACGCCCCGTTAGATGCACAATATAAAACAGACCTCGAAAGGGCCATGGCACTTCTGATCGTCCCCAAAGAATCATGGACTCTAGCCGCTGTATCGGGATCATCTGGCGCAGTGACCTCACAAATTCAAAACGATTTCGGTGCTCTGGCAGAGTTAGTTGACCCTTCATTAAGACGCA
The DNA here is from genome assembly GCF_001646965.1 of Fonsecaea nubica. Taxonomy (NCBI): domain Eukaryota; kingdom Fungi; phylum Ascomycota; class Eurotiomycetes; order Chaetothyriales; family Herpotrichiellaceae; genus Fonsecaea; species Fonsecaea nubica. The sequence continues at coordinate 42,383 of NW_019173805.1, read as the reverse complement.
AAGTTGCAAAGGACGTCAACGAAGCAATCCTGCAGTCGCAAGATCAAAGAAGAGAGGCCAATATCAGATATCTCGTGCGAGCTCGCGCATGGGCGGAAAAACTCGCTCGCGAAAAGAAGAAAATCGACCTACCGGAAAACCTTACGCTGGGACTGGATGACGAAGGGGCTTCCGGCCGTAGTCAAAACGGCCACAATGGCGACACAGAAATGACAGAAAACGGGTCCGAAGACAACGCCGCAAGTGGCGATGCTGATTTGGCCCGATATACGAACATCCCGTCATGAACATTGTCTCAGCAGTACGGCAAGGTCTATATCAGACGTGTGCAAGGCATCTCAGAAAACGATTTATCTCGGCTCCAGCTTGAGAATTTATGACATCAAGAACCTCATACAACGCAAACCAAAAGGGCCGTGCCATCGACCCAGCAAGATCCAAAGCGCCAATGCCTCAATTGATCTCGTATGTCTCCCATCCCGCAGTGTTCCCCCAGCGCCACGCTAATATACAGTCACAAAGGCCGGCTCTACCAGTTCCATGTCCGACTGCTAGCGGTAAAGACAGGCGGTTTCCAGTTGAGTCTGCTAGGATCAATCCTTCTGATCCCTTTGGCTTTCTCTTTCTCCCGCCGCTTTTCCTGCCACTCGAGTAGTTCATCCCTCACAACGATGATCCATGCACCCTTGTGATAACGCAGGAGCTTCAGCACCTCGAGTTGTTCGTGGACGTCCTTCTCAGTCATGGCTGTTTGACTCGCTATCTCAGCGATGCTTGTCGAGTACTGCGACGAAGGCCCGCTGAAGCCTAGAGACGAGTGCGGGTGCAGCTGTTCTGAAGTTGGTGTATGAGAGGCTGATCCCGGGGGAGGCAGCCGCCCAGGATCAGAAAGAAGCTCAATCAGCACTTCTTTCCAGTACTGTCTGTAACCCAACAAGCCAAGGTCCGAAAGGGGTTTTTCAGGCGACCCCAGCTTTCCTTCACGTTTGCTCAACTCATATGAGAAAGCAATAAGCAATCTTCCCAAGCCTTGTCGCTGATACTGCGGCAGGGTAAGAATACAAGCGACGTTATACCCTTCCGCCGACTCTTTCTCTTTGCTGAAATATCCGACAAGATGGCAACCGTATTCGTCCCGGGTGACCATACAGTAGAACAAGAAAGGGTCGACATCGTAGTATAACGTCTTATGATCCAGGAACAGTTTTGACAGCAGACAGAGGTTTCTACACCACGTGCGCTGTCGTCGACCGTCGACCTCGAAGAAACTCACAAAGTCATCGCGATAGATCTCGTTACCCGGCGGATGGCGCAATTCGCATTTTGTGCGGTGCCTCTCGAATGATTTCTTGGAGGAAAAGTAGGACAGGCAGAACTCATCAATATACACCATGTCCACGTCGCTGAACTCCTGGGGATAGGGAGAGAAGTACCACGGTTCGATGATGTGCTTGCCCATTTGAATCTTGTTCAAGTTGCGCACGAGATGCAGTTGGGCGTGATTTTGAACCATGGAGCCACCGGTGCGAAGCTTCTCGATCTCCTCCTCCGGTTCCATGATTGGCGCTACCTTCTCCTCGGTCTTTGTGACATCGGGCATTTCCACGTCGACTCCGCCCGCTGTGCCGTCTTCATTCCCGAGCGTTGGGAGAGGCGTGCCTTCTTTGGTGATTACCAGGGAGGCATCCCCATCAGGCGCAAGTCCTTCGTCGCGGTTCTCTTTGCCGCCTGCTTTGGAGGGTATGGGTCGTTTTCGGTCGTTGCCTGCCTTGGAGCTGAGGAGATCAGGTGTTGCAGAACTGGCGCGCGAATCTGTCCTTGGACGGCCGGCCTTCGTGGTGATGGACTTTGACGTGGCGGCTTTTGACGGCGGGCCTTTCGTGGTCACGGTAGTCTTCTTCTTCTCAGGCTTTTCGGGGACGGGCCATTCGACCTCCTGAGAGAGGTCGATGCGCTCGGCTGTGACCCATTCTGTGATGTGTCAGAGAGTTCCTTTAGAGAGTGTAACCTCTGCAGTGCCTACCATCGAGACGCTTGTTGAACTCGACATAATGTACGCTGCCAGAAGGTCAGTTCTGAGCCTTAGTGCCTTATTTCAGACCAGACGTAGACATACTAGAAAGTCAGAGCACCATTTCTCTGCTTGATAGACAAGATCTCCGCTTTTCTAGGCTCTCCATTCTGCCAGCCGACAAGTCAGTAACATCTTCACGCCGGTAAAGAAAATCTCAAAAGTCACGTGGTCATAAATCGTGAAGTTGAAGAAACTGACCTTTTCAACAAACGCCTTTACGCCAATCCTGCAAGAATGGGTTTCAGTATGACTTTCTGCATCCAGAGACAGACATATTCATCAAATCTGGCAGATTATCTGGGCTTACTGCAACTGGGTGAGCGTGGCGAAGCCCTTCTCGACGGGTTCAGGTGTGCTATTGGAATCCTGACTGCCGTCTCCGCCGGCCATGGTGATGGTACGGATTATGCGACAAAATTTATCGAAAGAATCGCGATTTGACGATGGTTTGGTGGAGAGATGATGAGAGAAAGACGGTTGTTCGTGGGCGGGCTGGAAGGTGAAGATGGGGGGACAAGTTTTGGAGGGGAGACTTGGCTTGAATAGGCGCAAAGGTCTTTGGGTTTGCAGCCTGCTCGGCCTGTGGAGGCGTAACCACCCGCCTGGAGGGGGGCGTCTGCAGGCAGTACTCGAAGGTGCAGACAGGCGTCCCCGAGAGACACATCAATACCCACCTAAGAACCGTACGCAGGCATGCCAGGCACTTGCTCCAGGTATCTACAGTACATATCTACATAGGTATGCCTGGTTACTCTAGGTGTGCTGGCTTACTGACTGCCTGCCACACGTAGAGATAACGAGGTGTCAAGGGCTCGTGCTCGAATAGTTGATGGCCATGTGGTCTATCAATCATCAAGGCATTTGATATCATTCATCTAATGTCATCCAGTCATCCTTAAACCGCCGTCTTAATCTTCATCCATAGATTCCCAACCATCTTGCACCCCTTCTCCAGCCTCCTCCTCTCCCTCTTCATCTTCGCTCTCGTCGTCACTCAGATTTGCGCCAACCAATCTCTCTTTGCCGTCCGTCTCTGGCAATTGGACTCTACCAGCAAAAACCTTTCTCACGCTCGGATTGGTGCTGATGTCCCATACTTGCAGCCGCCCCTTGCTTCCCGCCACGGATAGCCTGAAGGCAACCTCAGGATCTGGGGCAAACTGCGCTGAGAATATCCGCCCAACATCAAGATTCCTCGAAATAACCATTGCGGGTTTGTTGTTCTCGACGTTCCATATCTTGACCATCTTGTCCTCTGATCCTGTCACCAGAAGGCCGGGTACCGAAGGGCTAATGTCAAATGCACTGACAGGCCCGTCGTGGGCCTGTAATGTCCATACAGGTTTGCTCGGCTTGTCGTGAGATGTGGGAACGGTACGGGCATCAAAGTAGTGGACGGTGCCGGCTTCGGTCGTGATGAAGAAGAAATTAGGATCATGGATGTCCCATTTCACTTTCTCGACGTCTGCCTCGACGACCCATTTCGGAGCCGCGGCATCGGGAGCTCTCATATCCGTGGCAACGACAGTCCGATCGTAGCTCCCACTCAAGAGGATAGTTGACTCGGTTGGATGCCAGTCCAAGGCGCACACCTTGCCGCTGTGCATTGTGTATGATTTGGCACACTTGCCAGTTTTCAAGTCCCACAGTTTCACAGTCTTGTCTGCTGATGCCGAAGCAAGCAGATTTCGATGATGCCGATTTGCAGCCAAGGCCAACACCGCATCGACATGGTAGTCATCATTGGCCTTTGCCTTCTTTTTCTTCTTTTTCGATTTCTTCTTGCTTTTTGAGCTTTCTCCGTTGGGCTCTGGATCCTCCGGGTGCTCTTGTGGCTCTTGACCTAGTATGGCATTAGGATACATACTATCGACAACATCGAGATCCCAAATCTCGATCTCTGGGTTCATGGTCCCAATTGCCACAAAGTTCCCGTCTGACCTCGTTTCCGCGTCTTTACCCACAGGGACGTTGACCCATTCAACACACAGAGGCACAGCAGGCAGCATGATGTCGTGGTGGACGTATAGATTGTCGGCTTCATCTTCATACACGAAGATTTCTAGTTGCGCAACCTCGTCTTCTACCTTAGCCGCCAGTATTAAGTTGTCCGTAGGCAATATCTGCAACTCTTCTCTTTCATCTTCTGACTCTTCTTCTCCCTCTGGCAACACGATATATGGATCCTCCTCATGTGGCGCATGATAAGCTAATGAGCCGACGTTGCCAAACATGGAGAATTTCTGGCCTTGTTCGTCGACAGGATCGTTGTCATAATCGTCAAGGTTATATTCTCGTAGGTCATCAGCGTCGGTCGTAGTTGGTTTAGCAGTGTCTGCAGCTTCTCCTGTGGGCACTCCGGCATCTGAATCCTCGTCTTCCGACACATCTTCCGCTTTCGGATTTTGCGCGTCCAAAAGATCCTGCTGCGCATCTTCCAGTTGAAGGCGGGCAAGTTTAGAGATGCGGCTCAGTTCTGCTTCGTCGACATTGTATTTGGTGGGAAACTGAGCAGCAGCCCCTCTCCTCACCCACGTGGTAGCAAGTGTCATCGACATTCTGCACCAATTTGTTGTTGCGCAAAGCGACTTGCAGTTTCAGTCACATATGTTGGATAGTTGTGTCGTGCAATACTTTTGGCGGCATGCAGAAAAGAGCGGCAGAATCTACAAACTTTTGGGCGGTGAAGTTAGTGTCTTCATGCAAGGCTGGGAAGGATGCGTGAGGCTTGCAGCTGCAGCTTGGCGAGATCTACAACTTGGCCGCGGAACATCCATTTACATTTTGATCTTCCAGTTGCACCTCGACTAGACTCGCACTTGTCATCACGGGGCAGATGTGGGCGTGGCTCGAACCGCATGATCTATACTGGAGACGAGTCTCTACTAAAATGCATTCACATCTACATACAAAAGATAACATCGGTACGTGGCAAATCAAGCTGGTCTTGAGTCGCATGATACTTCATTGAACTGGAGAGATCAACGTCGTAGCAACCCCCTTTGCTCTACTTTCTTCCATCACACCATCCGTCGCTCAGCGTCCGATCAAATCAACCCGTGAAAGGTATTCTGACTTTCTACAGGGTGCGAGGAGATCATGAACGCCCTTGACGAGTGTCACGCCCGCGGCTTCCTCTACAAGGCCATAGGTGGCTGCAACGACATTAAGCGTGAGGTGAACAAATGTTTATCTGGGGAACGGACGAAGAAAAGCAAGAAAAACCGAGAGACAGCCCTGGAGCGGCGGGCGAGGATTGAATCTGTGTGGGCGAAGTTCGACGAGGGCGACTACTCGGCCCTGGAACAATTCACGAAATCGAAATAAGTCGGCGAACATTCTGACCTATTGTTCATGTTCACGGTTGTTAAAAAAGGGCATGCCACGGCGTTCATGCTTCTATACTCCAAAAAGTGTGTGCCCTGGTATTGGGCGCAGTGGCAGGCACAGGGGAAAGATATTTCTCTCAACTCTTCACACCATATTCCGACTCTCTCTGTTTTATTGCTAGATACATCAACAACGTCCGTTACCTGGTCCACGTTCGCGGAACTTACTTGTTCAGTGGGATCGCAGTCGAGGATACCTACAGAGCAGAAGATGGCTGCGGTGCTTCCACGCTAATCCGTCCTGGTCTCGCAACAACAGCCTATATAGGCAGAGCGAGGGTTCAGAGGCTTCTAGCGCTAACCTGGCCTCCGTTTCCCGTTCTGTGTGTTCACTTGCGTCTCATTGGAGTTGAACACTCATATTCGCCCAGAAGATGGTTTCCCGAAAGGAACCTGGCACTGGTCCGAGAGAGCTTGTAAGAAGTGCGAAAATGGGAGATACCACATTTGATGTAATGTTCGTTCGGGAAGGCGAAATGCTGGCGATTTGTTTGCGCATTTATGGGCTGAGATCGTTTTGTGCCATTTTGGCAGATTTCCCTGCCCAGTCAAAACTGCTGTAATCTCGGAGGACGTTCTTGGTATATACTCGGTACTTGTTTCACATCGAGGACAGGGCGGACGTGAGTGACAGGCTTGTGGGCGCAGGGGTCTACCTTGCCATTTTCCCACATCCACGTGACACTTCCTAAAGTGGTGAGACGACAAGGCTCCACTCTGCGGTCTTCGCGCAGTGTCTTGACGTTTACTCCGTGCGCCGTTGAGAGTGATCTGCCTGCGTCTGCTCTTACCTGGTTGAGCCTTCGGCATATTTGACCAACGTCTGTATATACATGTCAGTAATTCACAACCAGGAGGCCCTATTTAACTAGCATTTTTGCACATCCTTTGTCCTTGACACCGGAAGCAGTCGAAATCGAGTCCCTCTCCTACCGGTGGCTTCGAGACACATGTCTCAGGCTTACCGTCCCGCAAATGTGGCATTATGACCAGCGGAGAAGATAAAAAGGAGGAAAATACCGACAGCAATTCTTCTGTGCAACAGCCCTCAGGTCACGAGTCGACTCCTGACGCAGCTCCTGCCGAACCCGAGCTCGATGACTTTGGCTTGCCCAAAAGACCGGTGAGGGTCAACCCACCCACAGACTCGGACGATAGTAGTGATGATGATCACGATACATTCCATGATGTCGAGGTGCCTGCGGACAAAAACGGCACAAGCGAGGGGGACACCAAAGAGGTTATTGGCGAGCCACAGCAGAAAGCGGAAGAGCATCCAGGATTAGTGGACAAAGGCAACCAACAATCGTGTCCGGAGGGGCTGCCTACAAAACTAGATGGAGCCGCAACAGGCACGGAGATGAAGGACAGCAAGAAAGATCAAGCTCTTGGAGAAGTACCGCCCCTCGAGACAAAACCCGCAGACAGCATTCCACCACTAGACACGGCATTGAAGTCCGACACGAAGCAGGACGAGCAATCAGGTGATAGTGCAACATCTCCTTCTGCATCTCGAATATCTGGCACAGTCATCCCGAAGCGGAATTCACGATCCAATGCTGCCACAGCCTCCGAATGGTCCCATCAAAGACAAATTGCGGCCGCAAATCGATCGGACGACGAAGATGAGGAGGAGGAATGGCAGCCAATGCCGGCCATCGACGAGTTTGATATCTTTGATGATAATGGACGTCTCGTGGCGAAAGGTCACAGGGAAACCGAGAAAGAGGCAAATCCCTACGCGGGCATTGGCGGTGCCGGGAAGGGTTATACCAGGGTTCAGCTCGATGAAGATGCACAATCAGCTACGAGTCTCGACGAAGACACAAACTACCTGTTTCGGAATGGCCAGAAGACGGAAGAAACGGAAAACAAGGATGACGAAGACGACGAGCAGCGGGATGCTCTCAGTCAGCTGCAGGCGACCAAAGACCTCCTTACAGAGGGCCAGCGGATCGCCTACGTCGGCGTCGTCCGTTTGACGATCCACAAAATGTTTTCAGCCCTGGGAGACCTGGAGAGACCAAAGTCTGTGCGGAAAGAACTGATGAGGTCTCTGGAGAACATGGACATGTGGGGCCAGAAGATGATGGTTCGGTTGTACTCTCATATGGACATCAACCAGGCGGAGCAGATAATGATCGAACAACTCGCCGAACATGGGGTGCAGCCTTCTGACCTCGTTGCTCCTCTCATGCTGAATGCGAAAGTGAAGAATCCAATGGCGGATGAGACTGCAACCGAGACTTCGAAGCCAGACAGCTCACGAAACAGAGATTCGACGACCTCTGTCGCCTCCTCGAAAAGGGAGGCTATCTCTTTGAAAGAGGTGAAGGAGGGCGAAGATGTCCCTGAGGTCCACGGCCCGGAAGACATGCCTCACACAAAGGAGATCGAGCTCGATTTGCGGTGGACAGTCCTATGTGACTTATTCCTGGTTCTGATTTCGGACGGTCAGTACGACTCTCGATCGAGACGATTACTTGAACGGGTTGGCTCGACAATGGATATTAGCTGGACACAGATATGTCGATTTGAGAAGAGGGTGATTGATGCCCTGGAAATGCAAGAAGAGGAAGCCAAAGAGAACTGGGATGAATCCGAACACATGGAAAAACGACGTAAACGCGCGCTTAAGAAGAAATACATGGTCATGGGTCTTGCGACTGTTGGCGGCGGGCTTGTCATTGGTCTGTCTGCAGGATTGCTTGCACCCTTCATTGGCGCAGGTCTGGCAGCTGGTTTCACGACCATTGGTGTCACCGGTACCGCAGGTTTTCTAGGAGGGGTGGGTGGAGCGGCCTTGATCACTTCTGCTGCCACAGCCGCTGGTGGCACGATTGCGGTCCGAGCTGCAGATCGACGGACTGGCAGCGTCAAGACGTTTGAATACCGACCGCTGCACAACAATAAACGGCTGAACCTTATATTGACCATTTCTGGCTGGATGACTGGCAAAGTTGACGACGTGCGCCTGCCTTACAGCACGGTTGATCCTATTATGGGCGACATTTACTCGTTGCTTTGGGAACCAGAAATGCTCCAGTCGATGGGTGACACTATCAATATCCTCGCCACTGAAGCTTTGACCCAAACTGTGCAACAAGTTCTTGGGAGCACGATATTAATCACCCTTATGGCATCAATACAGCTGCCAATTGTGCTTTCTAAATTGGCCTATCTCATCGACAATCCATGGAGTGTATCCCTCGACCGAGCCACGGCTGCAGGTCTAATCTTGGCCGACTCATTGATCGACAGGCACCTTGGTCAGAGGCCAATCACTCTACTAGGCTTCTCTCTTGGCTCAAGAGTCATCTTCTCATGCCTCAAGGAGCTGTCGAATCGAGGAGCATACGGCTTGGTCCAGAATGTTTACATGTTCGGGTCGCCTGTCGTTGTTAGCAAGGATGACTACTTGCGAGCTCGGTCTGTTGTATCGGGGAGGTTCTTGAATGGTTATGCCTCCAACGACTGGATCCTCGGATACTTGTTTCGGATGACGTCGGGCGGTATCATGCGAGTTGCTGGGCTTGCACCCGTCGAAGGGATTCCAGGAGTGGAGAATATCAACGTTAGCACATGGGTTAAGGGCCACATGGCTTATCGTGCTGCTATGCCACGGCTCCTACGAGAAGTTGGATGGGAGGTCGAGAGCGACGAATTTACCGAGATCGAGGATCCCGATCCCGAAAATCACGCGCAGCGGCAGCGAGAACTCATCATGGAGATCGACGAGGCCAGAAAGAAAGCTGAAGAGAAACCAGACAAGAAACGTTTCGGCATCTTCAAACGAGGGAAACTAGCTGAGAAAAAAGGCTGGGAGAGATACAATGCCAACGACGCCAGCCACAAGCGGAACGCTAGCACCACTTCTACAGAGCCTGGTGCTAACGGTGATATCAATGTTTTGTTTGACGTCGATGCGATCCGAAGAGAATTGGCGAGTGAAATGATCGAAGTCAGAGAGCTGGACAGCACCCTTCCACCCATGCAAATAATGTCCGTCAAGGACGGGGAAAAACACGTCGAATACTTGCGCCTCCCACCTGGAATGAAGCCCGAGGAGGTTGCGAGGCTGAATCTCCCGCCACGTCCGGACGAGATTGACGTCTCTTTCGCCCCTGTTCAGCAGCCTACTCCAATTCGCCCTGCAAGGTCGTCATCTTTGCGACCCGCATCTATAGCAAGCCCTCAACGGTCTCCTCGTATAAGCCCCCAAAGATCTCCTCAACGATCTCCGGACCCGAACAGGCGGTCGTCCTACGGCTATTCAGAGCCAAGGGATCTCGCCAGCCCACCGCCAGCTCTCAGCGCTACACCTTCTGCTTCTCCTCGACCGGATGCTTACCATGCTCCTATGGACCCCGTTCGACCGGAACTCAAACCGCATGCAACCGACTCTGCCATACCAAGTTGGGGTCGCCCATCGACACCATTTGACGATGGAGTTGCCCCGCCAGTACCGAAGCTAGATCTGGAACGCAATGCCTGGGCTGATGACGATGACGAGTTTGGGCATAACCGTGGCGAGATCAGTATGACGTTCGAATAAAGTACCAATAGACTCGACCACGGTACAAACAAGGAACGACTTTTATTGCATAGCGAGGCGCAGGGCAAGGGGGCATTCCGAATGGTTCGACGCAGAGGTCTCAAGGTATAGGACCCAAAACAGGGGCACAGGACGCATTTTCATTGATGCAGCACCTCCTTGGCTTTTTGCAGAATCCTCATATATTAATCTCCCTCTTTTCTCAGATTCAGGATGTCCGATCCGTCTCTGCCACTTTCCATTACGGCAGATTTCCAGAACAAATTGTCTATTCTCGATGCCCATGTCGTTTCGGCCGCAACTCCTTTTCAGACGTGGCCTTGGATCCCATTTCTGCTCTGGGAGGCATTTGGAAACGTGATATCTGACTGCCTTGGTGAACAAAATCTGTTTCTTTGTTTGTTTCCCCTCGAACACACACATGGAAGCACGAGTCCATCTTACCCTGGGGTGGAGGCATCGGCGGCATTGTCGTTCGGTGAGTCTTTATCGGCAGGTTAAGACATTGTCTACTTGTCCAGTTCTATCTTTGAACAGGAGCAAAAACAACGAGGCAGTGTCGATGTCATCGTGCCTGTACCCGGATTCGTTTCCTCCACAGACAGCATCGATTGCCTTGCAAATCTTCTTATGCAAGGCGGTGGGAGATTCAAATACAGACTCTTGAAGCTCAGTCTGTTCTGTTCTTCTTTCCAACGAACAACATCCATCACCCTCCCCATTCATACTGTTGACGCAAATTTCCATCCGTAACCTAACCATCCAAGCCGAACACAGCATGACTCAATCATATTGGACGCACCCCTGGGCTGTCGTCCCGCACGTGAACTCCCTGTTCCTCTTCTTGTTCTTATTCCGGTACTTGAGGTTCGTCGTCCATCTGGCAAGTTTCTTCCTCTACCGCCCGACTTCCACTGCCCGATTTCCATCGCTGACAGAAAGAGACTGCACAGTCATCGTTCCCACTTGCGCACCCGAGGACCCTGCCTTTTCCCGATGTGTCGAGTCGGTCGTGAGGGCGTCGCCCTTGGCCATCCACATCGTAGCTGTGGGCAAGGCGCAGGAGAAACAGGTATGGGCGACCATCTTCCCGTTGATCAATCGTTTCCCCGGCGTCTGCTTCAGAGTCTCATCCGTCGCCCAGGCAAACAAGCGGCACCAGATCGCAGCGGCCCTGCCGGTCGTCGACACCCCGATCACGGTCCTTTGCGACGACCATGTGATTTGGCCCTCGCCGCACATCCTGCGGGTGGCGGTGGCGCCGTTCGACGCCGACGCACGGGTCGGTGGCGTGGGGACCAACAAGAGAGCGATCCGCCACCCCCACAAGGGCTCGTGGGCCAGGTTCTGGAACGTGCTGGGGGCGTTGTACCTCGAGCGGCACAACTTTGAGCACACGAGCTCCAACGCCGTCGACGGCGGCGTCGCCGTCATCAGCGGCCGGACGTGCCTCTACCGCACCAGCATCCTGCAAGACCAGGCCCTGCTGGCCCAGTACGTGGACGAGCGGTTCCTGTGGGGGCTGTGCGGCCCGCTCAACGCCGACGACGACAACTTCCTCACCCGGGCCGTCGTCCGGCGCGGCTTCACCTTCAAGTTCCAGAACACGCCCGACGCCCTGGTCCTGTGCGACGTCGGCGAGTATCCAAAGTTCCTGGCGCAGTGCCTCCGCTGGGCGCGCACCACGTTTCGCAGTAACATGTGCTCGCTGGTCACGGACGGGGCGGTCGTCTACCGCGCCCAGCCCTGGTCGGTGTACTCGCTCCAGCTCAGCCTGATGGTCAACTTTGCGCTGTTCTACGACGCTGCACTGTTGTGGACGCTGATGGGCGGGACCTCATTCTCCTCCCCGACCACATCGCAGCTCCGACTCCTCCTTCTCATCTGCTGGATCCTCCTCTCAAAGCTCCCCAAGCTCCTCCCCCATTTCCTCCGGCACCCGGCCGACCTGGTCTTCCTCCCGGGCTACTACGTCTTTGCGTACGCGCACTCGCTGATCAAACTGTGGGCGCTGCTGACGTTCTGGGACACGCGGTGGTCCGGACGGGATTTGGACGGCGTTAATCGCGTCGCGGCCGAGGGTGTCACGGACACTGATGCTGATACTGTCACTGGTACTGTCACCGTCACAGCCGCTGCCGCTGGTGATACGAAATAGCCTACCAACAATCTTATTCGGAGATCCAAGGGGAGGTTCAATCACCCATGGATATGTATTGTCCTCGACGGGATCAGGAAGTTTCACCTGGGGGCAAAATCAGTGATGCGGGAGTGTCGGTCGGGGGGTTTTTGATCATAGCCCATTCGACCAGGAGGTGATTCGTCGTGCATTACACAGGAGAGAGACTGCGTCAAGGGGAGGCATCGGAAGGCATAAAAAGGGCAGGACTGGCTGGACAGGAGCAGGGGGAAAGGAAACCCCTTTTTGGAGGAGCCTCGCACAAGGCAAGTTCTATTCTTGGACCTCGAGTGGCTGGCTATATCAAGAACGAGTCAAGTGTTTTCCAATGCCAGGGATAAAGTAGCGAGCGACATTGACGTATTTTCTGACTCTGGCGGGCCATCTCTCGGATCTCGAAGCAAGTCCAAGATACCTCGTGTCCAAGAGGTGCCAGCGAAGCATTGTCCCATTGTCATTGCATTCCCTGTACCGTGTATACCATGAGATCCTAGATCCCTTTTTATCTGATTCCGCCTGCAATGTCCAGAAACGCCCGCTGCACCCGGCCCGTCCTCTCGATGTCGATGTCAACCTCGCTCTCATACTTTGGGAGGCATCCAAAAACTCCAAATCGCTTATACTATTACATGTCGTTCCGTAGCCCTTTGGCTCCGTGTGCTCTTGTAGATCCAAGACGTCACCGTGTCGAGATGGCTGCGATCCATTTCTGTTCGTCTTTCCTGTACAACTGGTCAGATTCTACCCCCTCAGAGCAAAAAGGAAGCGGGACAATGCCACAGACAAACATACCGGTCAAAATGGAGCAACATGCCCAGCACGGGGATCAATTGCCGCTGGTGCCCTTTGTCCTTCTGTTCGAGGAATTGCAGGAGCACATTCTTCAAGTACACATAATCGACGGTTCCTTGGCTCAGGCCCGCTGGTGCTCCCGTCGTGGTGTTCGGGGTCTCGCTGCGACTGGTCGTCGTGGAGAGAATCCGTTCTTTGGGGGCCGGGGATCTCGCACTGGCGGAATCGATGGATGTCCTCGAGCTCGGCGCATTCGAATCGACTCGACCTAGATTAGGTCTGCCCGGAATCCTGGAGTTTGCTTGCGCCGCCTTCAGTTCCTCGGTGAGATTCTTGTTGGCCTTTGTCAGTTTCTCAACCCTCTCTTTGGCTTCGTCACCTATCCTCCGCAACTCGGCCTTCTGCGCGTCAAGTTCCCTGACCTGCCGTTCGCTGTCGTCCAAGGCCTCCCTCAATACTGTCATTGCAGCTTTCACTTCCTCAACCTCCCTCGCCGCCCGCGTTGCGCTTTGTTCTAGTTCTTCTCTCCTCCGCTTCCACTCCTTCAGCCTACTCTCTAGCTCTTCCTTCTCATCTTCCACCGCTTTGAGGGACCGCTGTGCATCACGGGCTTTGCTCCTCGCCTCCTCGACCTCGCGCATCATGCGTCGCTGACTGACGCTCGCCTCATCCTCCACCCGATCCCTCTCCTCGATGGCCGCGTCCATGCGTTCCTTCATCTCTCTCAACCGGGATTCCGTCCCGGCTGAAGATTGATCCAGCAGCATACGCATGGTTTGTCCTTCGCGCGTACGTTCGGAGAGCATTCTCTGTGTTTCGTTGAGCTCTTCTTCGAGGCTCTCGGCCCGGGTTGTAGCTTCTCGGGCTTGCATGTTGAGTTCATGAGTTTGGTCGCGGAGAGATTGGACTAGGGCTTGTGAAGATGTGTGGAGGGCTGTTTTGAGGGAAATTTCGTCTTTCAGTTCGGAAATTTGACGCGCCTGAACTGAAACTTGCTCCTCGAGATCGGCTAATTTCGTCTTGAGTGTCGTTGATTCTTCCTTTGCTTTCAAAAGGTCTTTGGTAAGTTGGTCTGACTGACTGACAGCTTGTTCACGTCGGCTCTCCGCCGTCTGGAGATCGGACTGCGCTCTGTCAAGATCCTTTTCTGTCCTGGTCCTTGCATTGATCTCCTGCTCAATCTTCTGTTGGAGTTCTTTGATCTCATTGTCTTTGTCCCCAAGTCTCTTGCCAAGTCCCTTAAGCTCGGCTTTGATATCTTCGTGTCGGGCTTCGAGCCTGTTAAACTCTCCAGTCTTGTTTTTCAGATCATCCTTTGCGGTTTTAAGCTCTGCAACCTCATTACGCAGACTCCGCAATTCAGGTTGTGCTTTGGCGAGTAGTTCTTTGAGATCAGTGATGTCTTTGAATCGGCCAGCTGCGAGTTGCTCAGAGGCAGAAAGATCGGTCTCCAGCTTGGAGCATCGTACTTTGAGTTCGTCGTATTGCTCAAGTATTTGCTTGTGTGCCTCTTCCTTGTCTGCGCCACTTGCGATGGCGGCTCGAGCTTCCAACAGCTCCTTTTCCAGTTTGTCCACGGCATCTTGGAGGCTGTTCTTCTGCGCTTGGGCATCCTTCAATGCATCACGAGCCTCGACGTGTTCTTCCCCTTGATGCAAGAGGTCGTCTCGCAATGTCTCAATCTCTTCTTGCAGCCCTTCTTGGTCTTTCAATTGTTTGGAAAGCCGCTGAATGGCATCTTCTTTGGACGCTAGCTCTGCCTTGAGCCCCGAGATCTCCTGTTCCAACTTGGAAACATCTACGCGCGCCTCGACATCATCTACTTCAGCCAGATTTTCAGACACTTTGACTGGGGTTGCACTTTCTGCTGCTTCGTCTGTAGCGGTCTGCGGCTGACCTTTGCCCTTTTTCTTTTTCTTGTTCTTCTTCTTGGATGCACCTGTGCCCGCTTCTGATGGTGCTGGAGAAGCCGTGGCTGTTTCTGTAGGGACCTTGTTAGAGGAAGCCCTTTGCAAACCGAAATTCTCCGACAGGTACTGGACAACATCTTCGCGCGTCCGCAAGGTGTCAAGTGTAGATTTCGTCTCCGCATCAAGGAAACCAAGTACTTTGGTGGAAGGTCGTTGCGAATACTCGTCCTTGGTAGCTTGGATCTCGGCCTTCAGTTCAGTCACTGTTGCTTCAGCTTTGTCCAGTTGACTGCGCAGAGTATCCATGACACCTTGCACGGTCGCAAGCTTCTTCTCGTTTGATATGTTATCTTGGCTCTTTGCTGCCTCCTGTCTCTCTGCAGACTTGTACATTGCAAGTGTATCTTCGAGGTCCTTGACGATAGAGTCTTTCTGCGACAGCTTTTCGTTGAGCAATTCCGTATCCTTGGTTCTGGAAACGATCTGTTCTTCAAGTTTGGCATTTTTCGCTTCAAGCTCTCTGATTTGGCTCTCTAGGGATTGCGCCTGCGAGGCGGCCTCAAGCCTTCCTGCCTGCAGTTCGTCAATCTCCTTTTGTAACTCATCTGTCCTTGTGGTATTCGAGGCAGCCCTTGCCTCTAACTCGGTGACACGATTCTGCAGCTCATTCTTAATCTCGTCAAACTTGTCCTTCGCATCACGAAGACTGTGTAGCTCCCGAGTGGCAGTCTCTAGGCTCTCCACCATGCTTTCGGTCGATTCGCGAGCAACCTTTAGATCTCCTTGTAAACCGGCGACTTGTTTCTTGAGGCTTTCGACCTCTGCTTGACTCTCATGTAACTCGGCTTCCATCTTGGATTGTTCGGATTCGAACGAGAAGAATTCTTCCGAGGTTTCCTTTGGTGGAGACATTGCCTTGTGTCGAGGCGAGAATAACGAGAAGCTCGCAATCCGGGAAGTGGTACTCGAAGGTGATTTGGCAGTGTTTTCTGAATCCGCCACCTCCTTCAGGGACGAGTTGTCGCCAGTTGTAATAATGTGCGGACTACCTATAGAAAAGTTCTTCTCAAGCTCAGATGTCTTTTGTTGAGACAGCGTCTCGACCTTGTTCTTCAGCGTGTTGACTTCCTCTTGCAGTCCCTTGGATTCTTCCTCTGCAGCCTGGAATTTCTTCTTGTAATCGTCCCTGTCAGATGTGACTCGTTTCAACTCATCCACGACCATGTCGCTCTTCAAGTTAATCTGATTCAGATACTCGACCAAAGCGCCGGGGTCGTTGATACTCGTCAAGGGGGTGTTCTCGCGCAGTGAGGCTTCGAAAGAATCGACGGCTTGTATCCGTCCATGGGCTGTTCTGTAAGCCTTCAACAATTCTGCGTATTTTGACTCCATCCGATCCAGCCTGCGTAGCTTTACCCGCACCTCAGTAGGGAGGTCTTGAGGACGTAAGGAGGTAGCGGCGGTGCCATTGGCATCTGACACTTTGCTGTCAACGGACCCCACGAGGGTTTGTGTGTCCAGTCCATCCTCGGAAGCCGCCGTATCTTTCTCCTTGTCATTTCCCTCAGGCTTTGGAGTGGCGGCCCTGCTGGGAACCGCGCTCTCATCGTCTCCGATCGCGAACTCCGGTTCAAACTCTGAGGGATCGGGGCCTTTGTCGGTCGAGTCGTTTTTCTGCTGTTCTCTCAGCCTAGAGCTGGCGCGCTGGCGGCTGCCATTCTGAGCCTGCGGGCGCCGTTTCTGCGGAGCCCTCGTCGTTTGAGCGCTGTTAGCAGCCTGCCGTTGTCGCGCTTGCTCTTCCGCAATATGGCTGTCTATGACGCCCTTGAGACGCTATTGATGCGGTCAGACTCCAGAGTTCACATCGTCCAGTTGGCGGACATACCTGAAACATCTCCAGCTTTGCGGTATTGGTAACAACTGACCACAGAACAGATAGGAGCCAAGTTCATCGACAGTCGATAGTCAGAGCAGCAAGAGGCTCGAAATATCGCGAACTCCGCAATCTGGGTCGCCGTTAAGGCGGGTCAGCCCAGGGTCGGAGTGGAGAGAGTTGGAGATGACAACTAAGTCCAAACGGTGCTTTGAGAATTTCTTTCCTTGTTCATCACACAGAAGGATCCTAAAAATCTCGCTGTCGTCACACATCTACTATCTATCTGGGCCTAACAAATGCGTTGGTGAGATATCTGAGAATGCGTGGTCCCCGTGTCGTGCCAGTATTAAGCCGCCATTGCCACCTGGTTTCTTGGATTCGCACCCTTCAGTCCACCGTCCTCCTTGTGGATGTCTCCCAAACTCATGTTATAAAGCTTTGGCTCCAGCGCCATCCAGTGGCCTAGCATGGTAACGCACGCCCTTTGTCGAGAATGGTTTGCAGGTCGCGTTGATCAATAACTTTTTGACCGAATGTGTGACCTTATGTGCACCGCATCCCGCCATGACCACAGCTCTTCAATATTGCTGTAACTGATCCTGCTTCGTCGATGAGGTTTCGGTATCGTGTCAATATGGCGAAGAGCGACCGTTATACACAGTCCACAATTAAGCCGGAGCGCATCCTTGAACCGTGTATCGAGAGATATGCGGCGGGTAGGATGGGCTTGACTAGGATGGCCTGACAGATACGACTTATGGTTCCGCCTTTTCATTGAGCCAGACGCCCACTTGATATGTTTGGCAGAAGCTGTTTCCTGTCTCTTTTCTGGCAAGCAATTTCACTTGAGGACGACATTCGCTCCTCTGGCCGCAAGATATTGGTCTGGTGCGCCCTGCGGCAGACTCCTCACCACCGCGAAGATCTCCCCGTCGTAGTATCTCAGCTTTGTCTTGGGATCTGTATATTTGGCCGGCAGGCCAGTAATGTCACAGTAATGCTTGTGATTTGCGGGATGTAGACTCGGAGCGCTCTCAATGTTGGTGTAGGTGACGGCTGGCCCTCCCATCATGCCACCAGCTCCCAGAAGTGTGATATTTGACGCTCTCTCCCTCTGCAGATTCCTTTCCAGTACCAGGGTGCTCAAGCTCTGTGTCGCCTGGGCCATGTTGAGGGGCTTCGCCGCTGAAGAAGGTGGGTAGGCAGGTGTAGATGCGCCATCTGAATTCGCGCCCGTGGCCGGGAGAGGTGTCGAGGCGCCCGAGTTGTTCTGGGTGGCGAGCACGGAGGCTTCTTTTCGTTGCGACTCGGAGATGATCTGCTTGGTGTTCTTGTTTCGTCGCGTGCCGGGCTTCCAGTGCGCATTGCGGAAGGGCTTGGGCGTGTAGTAAATATCCATTTGATCGAGGAGTTGCTGGTGGGAATCATCTTGGGGCTGTGGGGTGGATGGAGGCATTGTCGCTGGAGGAGTTCGAGGATGGTTTCACGGCGTGAGATGATTCCGTATTTTGTTCACCGACTGCTAATTTTCCATGAGCAGTGTTACAGTCTTGTCTCTCTTTTCCAGGAAAATGAAGAATGTACGAGGTATGTAGATGCGGGATCTCGGACAAGGTTTGGAGAGCCGTAGACGCAGACGCAGACGGCGAGACGGGGAACAGGGATCGCGTTCCGCGTACGAGACTCGGGAATTTGCTGTCGATCTGCCACCTCAAAAAAGGGACTTTCTTGTTTGTTGTTTTTTGTCTTCTTTTTACAGATCTTGAACTGCGCTCCAGAACCAGGAGAAGATCCGAAGACGCCTTTCACAAGCTTAAACTACCTTGAGGTACATAGCTACTTGTACAGACAAAACATCAGAACAACCCCTCTATCGCGCCAACCACATTCGCCACATGCCGAAGCCCATCACTGCAACAGCCGCGCTGGCACCCGTCCACGCAAGTATACCTCGTTGGACCTGGGTCTGGATGATTCTGTCGGTTGCTTCTGCGTCGTTGACACGTGGAAATGGTACGTTGGGCACGTCACAGTCGAGAATCTTGCACAACGGCTCCCATCCCTCCTTGACGTCGTAGAACCAGAGGCGCTCGGGGGGGACAACTCTTTTCACGTACTCCATATGCTCGTTGTATTGTCCTGGGTGGGGATGATGGTGCCCGGACCGATAGAACAGCTCGCCGAACCGGCCGTACCTGAGGGCGTCGGAGAAGGCCTTCCAATATCTCATAGTCGGCAGCAGCGCAAGCAGGAAAGCGAGCACCCTCTCGTTCCGATCCGCCTCAGTGTCTGTCTTTGCCGCGATTCGTTCCATGCTCTTCCACCAGCTCTCCGGGTCCCGTGTCGTGCAGATGAACTTGGCGTCCGGAAACAGCTCTACCAGTTCTTCGGTGAAGAGGATGGGCGGCATGTCTGTGACGGCCGTGTACCCGGACAACAAGTTCTTGAGTCCATGGAGAACCACTTTTTGGTCCGACTCGGTTTCGATGGGTGTATGCTTGCACAGGTGAATCCAGGCGCGTATGTGGTCTTCCCCCGCGCCCACCAGTTGACTTCCACCATGATATACCGGTCCGCCAAGGAGGATCTCCAACGCCCGACTGAAGGATGCTGTTCCAGTACGGGACCTGATCGGTGGTAAGTAATTGCGCAGCTGTATCAGGAAGGAAAACCATAGGGTTCGGGAAGTCCCAGAAGCGCCACAGGGCCAAAGGGTTGTAGAGAGTACGAGACATACATGCCGCAGCCAATCACCTGGAGCCTTGCATTGGGATCAGGCTTTGATGCCTCTTGACCCATATTACACACAGATGAGCGGCGAGTTGAAGGACGCGAATCCAATGCAATTTTCGAGTAATCTCAATTGAGCTTTCAGAACGCACCTGGGACACACGGCTACGAACTCACCACATTTTGTAAGAAACGCACCTCAGCCCAGTGCGCACCGCACCATGTCCAGATGCACGAAACCACACCTGTAACATGTACTATGATGCCTTTTCTCCGTACTTGGTTCCCTGTTTGGTGCTACCCGGCGATGCCACTATCGGTAAGTCAAGGCGACCATTAGATCTCGGCTGTGCCGATCGTGATGCTAGTCGCAAGCATATATGCACCTCCGACAATATATGGGTGGGGCGGCAATATGGTGCTGTACCAATGCGGCGATGATGTGCACAGGTCATTCATCGTGTCGTCCTCATCACGACCAGTCTGGAGGACAGTTCAATAGATTTTGTGAAAACTCTCAGGCAATATTTTGGTGTGTTTGAGTTGAAGAATACCTACAGAGTGGTTCCTCCGAAAGGAGCATATCTCCATTGATCCGACCGCTTCGCAAAGATACGCCTCTTCCTCAAAATATCTCAACGCGTTTGAACTCTGATGGCTTCGGCAACAGCATCTGCCAGAGTCTCCATCACGTCCTCTGCCTCGATCAGGTAATTGTCTCGCTTGTCGTACAGGGTGCCTCCTTCGGCCCAAATTCTCCTCAGGGTGAAGAGGGCGGCCCACGGCTTTCCAGCATCCCAAGCTTCCTGCTCGAGCTTCTTCAAATCATCAAGGCTAGTGTAGGACACTTTCCACGGCTCTCCACCCGTTTGCTTTTCAAACTCTTTGAGAATTTCCGAGTCGGTGGCCGTAAAAGAGTTGACTCGTAGTGCCTTGTTCCGGCTTGCTTCCGGGTGGAGGAGAGCAAGAGCCACGAGTTTGCCAGTGCTGGGGAAGTCTATTGGTGATATGTCCAAGAAGTGGAGAGGGTGGCACTTACTCTTTCATAGTGGTGAAGCTGATCTTGAGATTCCCATCCCCGAACAATACAGCTTCTTTGTTCTTAACGTCGAACGTTCCAGCTTCCTTGGTAATGGGATTTACGCTCAAATAGAGGCCGGGGTCTCCATCGGCGTATGGCCCGACGACCACATAGGTGTAGTCCAGGTTGTCACAAGCCTGCAACGCTTTTCTAACCCGCAACTTCAATTGATGTGGTTTTTCGTGGGCAGAAGACGGCCCATACTCGATATCGGTTCCATATTCGGATGGGAAAAACCGGTGGACCGAAGGACTGTCGTTGGCAAGCTTAATCAGTTCGAGTTGACGTTCAAGCACATTTCTGCCGAGGCACGAAACCACAGTATCAATGTCTGTCGAGCGCCATGTTAGAGCAATGATGGAAGTACATTTGAGGATCTCACCTTGGTAGGCTTTGGCCACGTCGGCCGAGTTGTTTAAATCGCCTACGAAGATTTCTACCCCTTCCTTTTCCAAGCTTTTGAGTTCGTCCGCCTTCGATTCATAGGAACCTGGTGACGTGAAGATAGCAATCTTCTCAAACTTGTGCTTGTTTCGCACGATTTCACGCGTAATGCGACTTCCAATAAGCCCGGTTGCTCCAAATATCAAAACTCTTTTGCATGTCGGCATCTTGGCTGGGGACAACTTGAAATGAGGAACCTGCTGTGAGAGTTACTCTTGCCGGATTGAAAATATTTCTGTCCAACTTAGCCTGGATATGATGCTGTTTAACTGAGTCTGTATACCGAGCACGCTTCAACTCATCCACGTTTGAGTTTAAATAAAGCCCCGCGGGAATATATTAGTGGAGGAGCTCAACCCAAGCCCAATCTGGACAGAGTTCGGAGGGCTGTAATAGGGGATTTGGAATGGTGGTGGTGGCGGGTATGGGCATTGGTGGCAGGGATTTGCGTAATGCCATGCCCGGCATTAATCAGCGAGACCTCGGGATGATCATGTGATATTCCGAGGTATCTCCCTTGGTAATCGAATGAAGCCTGAAGTGCAGGAGAATGACCAGCGTATAACCGCAGGTGGCCGCGTGTCTTGTAGAGTTCTTTTGTCCCTCGTAGAAACTGCCAGTACGGTTTAGCTTCAAAAGCAGCGACCGCAATGCGGAGGCTGGTTCCAAATAATCTGGCAATAGCGCCGCTTTTGGATCAGCCAGGTCGATTCCCACACCCACCACTAGATTTGGTCATCTAGCCCCACCAGAATTTACTAGTACAAGGCAGCATCATACTCGTCCAAATCTGGGTGACCACGGCACCATCGCGAACTGATCGCGTCGTGGGTCCTTTTCAATCACTCGAAGATATTGTGACCGTGGATTGTCTGGGGAACGTCGTCGGTACCAAATTACCAAGATGGTGCGTTCCCAACAATGTTTACTTGCAATACATGCTAATGTCATATCTCAGGAGAGTCCGCACGAGCAGCAACAAAGCCTCCTGTTGTCCAGGATCATAACGAACATCGTATGCCGTTGCCTGACTTGTCTAAAGGATCGAGGTTGATGGCTGTGTTTAGGAAAAACTGAATGAAGCTGTGATGATGATGAATAGAAATCTGCAGGTACCGCACCCCAGGTAACGAAGATGAAACTCGATCCTGAGAACGGATTACAGGATGTCAATGTTCAGAATATGAATGTTGAATTGGTGGCACAAATGTTCAAGAACTATCAATCAAACGTTCTATTTCATCTTGAAGGTAAGAGCTTCTGACGCGAGATGAAGAGTTTGCTGGAGTGACACTCTTCCCAGCAACGGACAACCTAAAGGATCCCCTGTGAGATGAGCCACTGCGGGATCGGTCGCCAAAAGAGTGATACAGGGTTGACGACACTACAACTAGAGAGGTCAAAGGTACCCCCATCGGCTTGTTGCATAGCACAGACACAGTATTGGAAAGTCCCGACAATGCAGTTGGAAGAATTCCCGATGGAGCAACGTGGATTGGAACTGAAGTGCATCGAGGCACTTTATGATCTCTGGCGCATGATGGCACTAGCAAGTATTGATCAGCATCACGGCATCAAGCACAATGAGTTGCTTTGGCGGACTCAGTGCCTTGGAACAGGGGGGAGATCGAGTACAAGCCACCACTGGTGGTCAGATTCCAGCATCTAAATCCCGGTCTGTATATTAGATGTTTTTGATGCGTCCATATGTCAATCATAGCAGTGAATTCACCCAAGGAATCACGTCGAGTCATTATCTAGCAGTCCATAATTGTTCGATGGCGCCCATAAATGTCCCTCCGCCAAACGCGGGCTGCGCTGCCGCGATGCCCCTGCAGAATTTCTCCGCAGCGTGACGCGCTCTCCAACATGAATTTAATCCTTGCTTGAACCCGTCTCCTTGACTTGTGTGCGCTCATTCACATTTCAAAGGTACAGAAAACAGCCTGCCGTGAAGCGCAAGCACAGTCAGCGGCCGCACTCTGTCCTCACACAGACGAGGATGAATACCACAAAATGACAATCACATCCATCACTCGCCTCGCGACAGAGCGTCGCTTTCCTACGCCGCCCCCAGATGCACAACCGCAGTCGAGCCCACGAGTCTATGCCGCTCCGGACTTCCCTTTCAAAGGATGGCAGCCTCCAAAGCCAGATGGCTATCAACAGAGCGCGGCTACTCCTTCGGAAAGCGCAATAGTCATAGACAATGGTAAGTCAACACACCTACAGCCGTTGAAGCATCGGGCAGCTAAGATGTGTTGGTACAGGAGCCAGCACCATTAAGGCTGGTTTCTCTTTCGACAAGAGCCCTCGATTCCTCGTACCCCCGATCATGGCAAAATTCAAAGATCGAAAGTTCAACAAGTACTGCGCCTTTGTCGGTTACGACGCCTACGCCGATGCCACGACTCGTGGCCAGATCAGGACGGCGTTCGAGCAAAATACTAGCATTCCGACGAATTGGGATATCTTAGAAGGGGTCTACGACTACATCTTCCTCAAATTGGGGGTGGACGGGGAAGGCTCTGTGGGTAGACCGCTGGTTGTCACGGAGCCTGTCGCAAATCTGGGCCACAGCAGAAGAATGATGAATGAAATGTTGTTTGAATGCTACAATGCCCCAAGTGTCACCTACGGAATCGACAGCCTCTTTTCCTATCGCCAGAACAAGGGTCAATCCGGGCTTATCGTGTCTTCATCTCATACGTCGACCCACATCATTCCAGTGTTGAATCAGAAGCCTCAGATGCAAATGTGCACGAGGCTGAATTGGGGCGGCTCCCAGGCTCAGGAGTACCTCCTGAAGCTCATCCGGTTGAAGTACCCGACATTTCCTGGGAAGTTGACTCTGGAGCAGATGGAGTCGTACATCAAGCAATATTGCTACCTCTCAACCGACTACCCTACCGAACTGTCCACCTATCTAGACTGGACTGGCCTGGAAGAAAAGCGAGATATTGTAATCCAGTATCCTTTCACGGAACAGGTCGTTGTCGAGAAATCCGCCGAGGAGCTCGCCAGAATAGCCGAACGCAAAAAAGAATCTGGTCGACGGCTCCAGGAACAAGCTGCCAAAATGCGGCTAGAAAAACTCATTAAAAAAGAGCAACAGTTGGAGTACTATCAGAAACTGCGCGACTCTTATGTGAATGCCCCGACCAAAAAGGAGCAGCGTCGAATACTAGACGATGAAGAGCTCAAAGATGAAGCCGCACTGGAGAGGATCATTCGGGATCTGGATAAATCAATCAAGAAATCCAGAAACAAAGAGCTGGGAGCTCCGGAGGAAGAGGAAAACCTCGAAGAGCAACTAAACAGATTTCCTCTTCTTGATGTCCCGGATGATCAGCTGGATGAGGACAGTATCAAGGAGAAGCGGCATCAGAGGCTGATGAAGTCAGGGGTGGAGGCAAGAATAAGGGCCAAAGCGGAAAAGGAACGTGAGCGGGCGCGCGTGGCAGAAGAAGAACGCAAGGACCGCGAGTTGCGTGAAAATCACTTCGATGACTGGCTTGCGGGTCGTCGGCAACAACGCCATGCATTACTGGCCAAAATCAAAGAGCAGGCAAGGCAGAAGGCGGACTCAAGCAATCGCAAGGGCATCGCTTCGCAAATGCGGATGAAGACGTTGGCAAACCTCGCTTCAGATGGACCAAAGCGAAAGCGCAGGGGCGGAGGCGATTACGACGATGACTTCGGAGCCAACGACGACGACTGGGGCGTTTACCGTACTGTGGCCACTGAACCTGCCAGCGACGACGAGGAGCCTGAGGAAGATCCGCTCACCGCTTTGAAGGCGCTCGAGAGCGAACTTCTACAATTTGACCCAGAATTCTCGGAAAAGGACACAATTGAAGCGCAGAACGACTGGACCAAGAGTGTTTTGCACGCTTTCTTGCGAGGAGCGAGACCAGCGGATCCGGAAAGCCAACGAGAGGCAAACCAGATTCATCTCAACGTCGAACGTATCAGGGTTCCTGAGGTGGTGTTCCAGCCGGCGATTGCTGGAGTTGATCAAGCCGGTCTCGTTGAAATTATTGAAGGTGTCATCATGAGTCGGTTTTCGAACTTTGATCAACAACAGGCGCTCCTGAAGGATGTCTTTCTGACGGGCGGAAACACCATGTTTCCCACATTCGAGGAACGCCTCAGGAAAGAACTGATTGCGGCACTCCCATGTGATTTTACAATCAATGTCCGCAAGGCGGATGACCCGATCCTCGACGCCTGGAAAGGGGCAGCTTCTTGGTGGAGTAGTTCTGATGGAATCGACCGTGAGTCGGCCACCGTCACACATGCTGAGTATATGGAGAAAGGAAGTGATTACATCAAGGTAACCCAAGCCTTTGGCCTACCCAGTTTACTTTCAACAGCTTACACGTTGCAGGAGCATGACCTGGGTAATTTCGTCGCCCCGCCATTCACCTTCGGGGGTTGAAATCTATCCAGCACTCGTCGCTAGTGAGGTCGATCCTCGATCCTCGAGCCTCGAGCCCTCCTGGAACCAAGATCTTTCAAACGATGACAGCCACACCCCGCGGATGAATACCGCCGACTGGATCCGGAGATCACTTATGCGCTTAGGCTCTGTCCCGAATGGCAGGCATGAGTGACACATTTCTCTGCCAGCGAGCTACGGAACAAGAACTGAGAGCCCCAGAGCCCCAGAGCCTTTCAGGCCTGCCCAGCCTCAGACTTGGTGGCAATATGGTCAATCCCAGACCCAGTGATGGAGTATGACATGTGGATCTGTGACTTGAGGAACATGAATGGAATCAGGGCGTATCTATTCTGCAGAGTACAGATTCGTCTTCGAGAGAGCGTTACACAACCACAGTCGATGTTAGTCACTGGCTTGGCACGGATGCTGTGTGGCTGTTTATCGACATGATCATCGCTCGATATCATCTCTCCTGATCATCGCCAATCTACCGATCCGTGAAACGTCATGTGGAGAAAGGTCCAGCTGGCAGGGGCAACGGCCATGGCCCACAGACGTGACACGCCGTTGACACAACGGAAGCATCAATTTCCATTGTAACCGAGCCGCTGTGCCTCTATGAGAGGGCTTCCATTTCAGGGCATTCCACATTTAGGAGGGTAGAAAGCCAGACTGACAAGCTAAATATGAAGGTTGATTCTTCCAGCCATTGCTGTTTCAAGATCGAAGCCATTCTTATTGCCGACTTTCTGGGTCCAAGGCTCCTGGCCCCATCTAGAAATCTATGTATGGTGGCACTGAGCTCGTAACGAGGAGGGTTGTCAGCGCAGGAGGATCTCCGTAGATGGTTGAATCCTGGAAAGGCCCATCTCATCATCCTATCGCCCATTGTTCGGTGTCAACCCTACGAGGGAGAGTTCTCGTATACCCTATATGAACTTTCCTGAAGTTTCCTCTTCAGGGTTTCCCAACGGCCTCTGCCATAGGTGTGCCACGATCTTCCAAGCACATAGTACAGAGTTCCGTCTCGCCGAGAACGCCTGCTATGTCAGCATCGTCAAGAAAGGCGCAAGAGCAATTTCAATGGACTGCACTACCATGCCTGGCGATTTCCCACGGCAGCGACCTGAAATAACCCAATCGGCGGCCGCATGGATCACGGAAACCGATCGGGTGCGCGCCTTACATCCATTTCAGGCCAACGCTGCTTTGCCCACCAGCGTCCTGTTTTCGCCTGGTCACCTGGGCCTCAACCCCGAAAGAGGAGGTGGAGGTGGAGTTGGAGCGTGAAGCGACGGCCGCTGGTCCACGCCGCGCTGCTCGTACTCGTCCTTGTTCCTCCTTGGTAGAGCTTCAAACAAGTCCCAGGCTGACTCAATCCTTCCGTAAGCGGGCCGTGTGCTCTTGGATCTTTTGGGATATAGGTCGCCGGCCGTCCAATGGGAATAATCCATCTCTTGTCATGCTTATCCACACTGGTCCCCGAAAGCCCGACAGCCATCTCCAGGATCAGCAATGTTCGCCTTTTGCGAAGGAGTCGGCCAAGGAGCAGGGGGGGTGTTGACAAGGTTGACCCACGGATGCGAGCGGTACGCGATGAGGCTTCCAGTCGTTTTCTTGGCCATGTGGCAATGGCAATTTGATCTCAGTACCCGAAATCGAAATCAGGTCGCAAGGCTGCAGGGCGTCTAGTATGAGGCTCGCATCGATACATTCGGCCGTATGGTATTGTCATGACACGGTTTTGGTGGTCTTGTCATTACATACTGTACCGATACACAATCTTGGCGCCTTGGCACTGTGCGTTACAATCAGATACTCGGTATTCGTGACTTTGCTCATTCTCATCGACTCGTACCTAATCACCATTTTATCTTCACCACCCTTGCCTCGCCCGTCGCTCCGTCGTTCCGCCAGTGATGGCACTCCTCGTCCCCTGCTCGCCAGCCCTACCTCGGTCCTGCCTCCCCCGATCTCGCTGGACGTTGACCCTCTGCGAACGCCAGTCGTCATCATCTTGTCATGCTTACCACCTGGTTTACCAATTGCGGACAATTGTCCAATGCACAGATCAATCCAGCCTACCCCAGTTGCTGCTCCTTGAAAAGCTAGGAAATCCACACTACTGCATGACGATGCTGCAGCCGCAGCTCCTTCCGGAGGTCCCAGCTAGCTCCCGTGGTCGATCATCCCAGTGTCACCCTTGGCCGCTGGGATTTCGAGCTGCTCTTGTGGAGTCACCTCTCCTCTGACGGGAAGTCAGTCCATTGACGCACTTGGGTAATGTGTAGGTAGGTACCTGCGATTTCCCCTCTGCGTGGCATGCACGTCTAGTCATGAACCTGGGTAGCCGGTGCCAATCGGGTCTACCATCTGCTGCGGACTGCCTACAGAGATACTCAGCGACATGGGTTGAGGGTGTAAGCTCCTCGGAATGAGAGGCGACGAGATGAAGTTTTCCGAATCGGCATCCCTCAAGGGACGACCCACGCCCTACTTCTGGCTCAACGCGCCACTATTACACCCGCAGCGCGAAACACGCTCAATACGATAGTCATGTTAGCGGCATTGACTACCAAAGTATTTGAAGTTTCTCAATTGATTCAGGACCTCCAGGAATCTGACTGAAAAAAGAACATCTTCCTCGAAAGACTCGTACATAATTTTCGGCCGAACAATGATCAATGTCTTGATGGATCCGTGGCTGCGGCTTTACCCAAATCCGGCAGGCCGCAACTTCGTGGAGAACAACCACAATCACAGAACTGGCTGTTCATCGTTCGATCTCACGGTCAAACCGTGTGCCCAGTCCTGCATCAGGGGTCACCCCAGCCAACTACCAGGTCCATGACGTTTTCCTGCTCCAACCATTCCGAGGCCAAAGCCCTGGATGTAGGGCTGCCGTGCATAGCTAGCTCAGTTGAAGCCGGAGTGACAGGTTAGAGATCAAATGGTCCAGGCTAGCACGTGTGAAGTCTTCCACTAGGGATACTCTGCACCACATTCGCCCATGCTAGTAACGGCAAGAATAGGCAGAGGGTTTAGAGCGACAGAAACAAGCCGACAACCGCCAGTGATGTTAGCAGGGCTGCCCTACTCGATGTAAGTCCGCTCAGTCACCAGAACCCATTTTAGGGCATAACACCGGGTATACGTCGTTGTCCTGGACCCTGCATTGCAATCCTCAAATGCGGAAAGCGGTGGTGATGCCGTAAAACCGGGCGAAATCTGATGATAATATTTCGGTATGGACGTTTGCCCACGCAGCCTTGAGTGAGAACTTGCTGGCAGAGCATTTGGAATTTTGCAACACTTACTGGTCACGTAATTGCTGACCTTTTGAGGCCCGTCTAGTCAATGCTTGACTGCTCAGAGAGCTTGAGCAGGTGCCGCTTAACTACATGAGGATGGATGCAGATATTATCTCATCAGTGTACCTGCTCCGAGGTACGACAGGGGCGAGTGTCACCAGTCCGAGAATTTTAGGCACAAACATCGCAGGTGTCAAGGTCCCGGTTAGACGGCGCGAGGCCTCGAAAGCATGGGTGCTGGTGGCTTTCGATGCATGCATGACGCACCGGAAAGGAAAATGACACCGACCCCCGCTGAATGCAATGGCTGCCCGCCGCTGCCTGGTCGAGACGGCATGCTGTCCAACGTTAGCTGTTCCAGCGTCATGAGCGCGCAGAATCGTTTCTTGTCAGCCTTGCAACCGTACCAGGTCAGCAACAGCGTGGTTGTGTCGGTGAGATACAGCGAATCCTGACTTGAGGTTGACAATCTCTGCGACATGTTGGAGTGCTTAGGTGAAGATATATCGCTCCCTCACCAAGCTGCAGAGCGACTTGCTTCCTCATCTGGTAGGCACACTTGACGAATTCGGTACAACCGATCAGGCAAGCATTCACCATCGGCTTTGTCTGGAAGAAGTTCCTCGATCGCCCTAACGCCATATGCCAGCAACATTCATGCGGCTGATTCATCGTGGTTGCTTGATCCCAATGGCGTCGTGATCAGAGGATGTGGAGTGCTACTTCAACTTCGCGTGGAGAATCCATTATCCAATGTCTTTTGTTGCGCTCCAACTCTGTGTCTCATGCGGAGGGGCCATCAATGTCCAAGGCCCTGACGTCTTCCAGGAACAGCGTGAGGTTGAGCAGAGGAGGTCCTTTACGGTGATTTGAAGATGCTCACGAGAGTATGCATCTTTTTTGGTGATAAGCAGGTAGGAGATTGGCAAATTAGAAGTTGAACATTTTCTGGGAGCCGCACCAGCTATATGCCGGAGTTGGGATGTTGGTACTTCATCGGACATTGGGTCGAGCCTGTTGCAAAGTTCATCCTGATCATCCAAAACTGAGGTAGTCGAATGTCTGATGGCTCTGACCCTGAATGCTTCAGCTGGCGCGCACGTCAACAGGCGAAGAGGCATTGCTGAGAAAATCGTCTGTCAGTTCACCAAAAGACATGAGCAAACCGACTCTCAAGCTCCCAGTGTTTGGAACAGTTACCATACATACTGACCTCGACACAACCTCAGGCGAGACCGGACTATACCTGAGATTGTTACAAAATGCACTGCCATGCTTGTCCTGAGCCTGAATCCATCTGTCACTGCCACCTGACATCGGAAAGGGCTACAGCCGGTGTACAAGGCTGAGCTATAGATCCTCCTAATCTTGGACTCTCGATTCCTTCGGACAATTTTGCCCGTGGGGTCCCAAGGTATATCTTCGGTTCTTGTCTCCACACTTGGACAATAATCCTTCTGTCAAATGCAAGGAAGCCTGGGTCGATATTGTCTGATGGTATCCCGAAGAATTGCCAGGAAATTCCAAACGGAGGCCGTCAGCTCAAGCGGCCATGTATTGGCCATGTATTCGTGGAGGCGTCCAGCAATTGTTCAGCTCGTCCATGTCAATCTTCATTCCTCCTTTGAGGGATTGGGTAACTTCCTGAAGGGATTGCTGATTGAAGAGGGCGAGGATGACTCCGGCCTCAAGAAGGCCACTGCCAGCAAGACAGTGAATGCTCAGGCCACTGGAGGATGCGGCGACACAGGATCCTCTGTTCAGTTTTGTGACAACTCTCACACCACCACCACGTTGCCTCGAAGCGAATACACCATGTGTCGAGCGGTATCTCTCGCGTACTGGCAAACATTCCATTAGAATCCTACAGGCATGGGTGTCATCCAAAAGCTCGACAGGCGCATACCTCCCCATACTAACATCCTGCTTTGATAATGGATCAGTCATACAGATCGGAATTTGGAAATCGGAAAGCAGCGGATGATTCGAAGCCGGCGAAAGACGACGTGGTT
This sequence comes from Fonsecaea nubica, assembly GCF_001646965.1. NCBI lineage: Eukaryota > Fungi > Ascomycota > Eurotiomycetes > Chaetothyriales > Herpotrichiellaceae > Fonsecaea > Fonsecaea nubica. Next base: position 11,586 of record NW_019173805.1, on the reverse strand, counting down.
CTGCAGCGTCTCGCTCCTCGCAGCGTCGAGTAGCGATGCAACCAACCAACCACGAATGACTGGGGAAATTCCAAATTCGGGTAGGAGGGCCTGAAGCATGCACACGCTGATCAACACAGGCAAAGGCTCGTTGTCTGAAGACGGCACCGTTTGCTACCCCAACGGCAAAGAGTCTAGATCTGTGTATTCAGTATTGTGCGAAAAGTCCCTGTTTGCAGCGATACGGCAGACGCTACGTCTCGTGTGGACTGACCTTCAAGGACCCGCGGGTCGAATGCAAATAAGAATCTCAGCTTATCACCTGCTTACAAGTTGTATCGCAAGAGGCTTCCCTTTTGCTATTTCTGGTCTCCCCACAGCGTGTGCCGGGAGTGCCCTACCCTTGGGCGCAGTGACAGGTTCTGTGTTCGGTATTGTTCCAGATTGTATGGAACGGGCCTTGAAGGTCCAGACTCGGTTACGAAGCGATTTACCACGAAGCATAGAAGGGATTCCTGATCCGTCTTGGGTTTGTGCAGCTACGACTACAGTACCGCATCTATACCTTGGCAAGACATGGTCATTGCTCGAGAGGAAGTGCATTGTCCCAGAAACATTGGGTTTGAACCGGCGCGAGGCGTGTTTGCTACCCTTTCCACATCCAGATGAATGGGCTTACCAAGGACTAGAAGCATGTTGCTTCATCTACCCTAGGCACCACCCTTGCCTAATCTCCGAAAGACTGGGTAATAAGATGTCCTCGGTGTACTCGGTAACTTGGGGAGAGTCATGTTAGGACACAGGTACGGAAATCCCCCCCTGGCACCCAGCTGGTGAAGCTACAGGTCGCTTACCTTATACAGTAGGTAAGCAACCCCAACTTGAGTAAGTAGATCGTTTTCAGAAAGGCGCCCAGAAGCTCGACGGAAGACCAGGATGCCTTGCTGTTCCCTTTTATGGTTAGGCGGCCATCCAGGCGGTGGCTCTCGGCTTGTCGCTTCTAGGACACAAACAGGAAGAATTCCAAAAACAAGAACAGAGAGAAGGGGAGCAAGAAGAGAGAAGCAAGATCATCTGTTCCATGGCCAGCCGTCCCCCCCTGGATCATGACTGAATTCGTCCTCTGCGCGCGCGGCTTTGCGGGATTTGAGCGAGGCGGTATGAGGAAATTCGATCAATCGCACAGTTACGAGGTACTCGGTATGACCCTGGTCCCGAAATATCCCCAAACCCCCAGAAAGCCTGGAGTTGCTGCCTGGTACGCTGCTGACGGCCAAAGGTTTAAACCTGCATGGCCTTGCGCACCCTGCGACGATGGTTAAAAGTGATCTCTTTGATTGATCCGATTCATGGCACCCCGCACCCTGATGTCGACAGCGCAACCCAGCAGCAATGTGGATTGGGACGAGTCTCTGCACTTCATGCTGGCCAAGATGCCCCGATTAATATTCATGAGGCCTTGTGTTCGGTTCGAGCAAAAGTCTCTGCCAACCATGTCATTCTGCGTTTACAGCTGCACGGAAGATACTTGGACCGCCAGACTGGCTGCGTCGATGCCTAAGAATCTACGATCCACGAGTCCTGCTTCCGGCATCACTAGGTGAATATCGATCGATCTCCATTCCCCTCTTTCCTCTTGTCCTTCGGCACGAGCCCGTCCTGTCGCCTGTTTCGCGGTTCCGCTCGTTCTTCATTTCGAGGCATACCTCATGCGGTTTGACGCGTGAGCCTGCGCGAAAGGACCTACGCAGTGTGGATTGATGGGTGGTGAATAGTGGATGGCTGGCATTACACCACGCCACGCCAAGCCACGCCATATCACCCTCATTCGATGTAGGTGCTGTACTTGTACTTGTACAGTCAATCTCGAGTGAGAAAGCAGTCAGTGCACTCTTCCTCTTTGCAGACATACGTGTTCCTCACAGTCTCCAAATCGGGCACTACTCTTTTTTTTTACCAGGCGATGCCACTGAGGGGTTCTGGACGTACTTTTCTTGAGGTAGGTAGCTCGCTCGCTCGCTTCCCTGCACATGCCGCGCTGCTCATTCACACCCACCTACATATCTATCCGCCCATGAACCGCGCATAGCCAGCCTACCTGCCTGGCACACTCGTCCGCCATGTGCCCGAGGGGAAAGGTAGGTACATACATAGGTGCTCAGTAGTATGGTGGGGATGAGGCGAAGGAATGGGGAAGGAGGGGATCGAAGCGAGAGAATGTGAGAGAGAGAGCAAGTCTGCAAGTTTTGAATCCTGCCGATCGAGCTGGGATCTTGACACCGTACCGATTACCTCGTACATACATAGCTCGATAGGAATGTAGGTAGGTATTCGGTACCTCGGAGCCGCAGTTGGGAGCTGGCAGTACCTACAGTATGTACGTACCGAGTACAAGTACGATTGGGGAAGGAAGTAAGCCCAGCACCAGCACCAGCCAACAGCCAACAGCTCACCAAAGGAGACACTGGAGACCAAATGCGTGTTAGGTACTCGGTACGAGTATCGAATATCGAATATCGAATATCGAGTACCCAGTATCGAATATCGAGTATCCAGTACGAGGGAACGAGGGAACGAGGAAACGTACCGACTCCAAAAGCAATTTCCCACGACACGCACCATAATAGTACGAGTACCGAGTAAGCCCATAGCTCCATGCGTGGCACCCAGGTGGGCTTCAACAACGGAGGGGGATTTTTTTTTTATGTCAGCGACCCAGGAGACCAGGAGAGGCACGATGTCCGAATCGGGGCATTCTCCACTTTTCTTTTAAACCTGCGGTGCCTTCCTATCTATCCACTCACCCACCAATCTATCCACTGATCTATCTACAGTACAGACCACACAGACCAATCTACATACACACCCAACAGACAATCGCCCTCGAGGCTCACCGCGAGAGGGAGAAAGCCATTCGATTAAATACATTCATAACTCGCACCGCGTCACCGCGTCACCTAGTCTCCGAGCACAAGTACTCACCGAGTATTATGGAGGGAGTGTACTCTGTAGGTAGGTATTACTTGGTAAACTCGTACCTTTGTTGGTAGCTACAATACCTATCAGTAGACAGCCAAGCAACCAAGTAATCTAGATAGGTATCTACTCGCATGAGCCCTCGCACGAGGGAGATGGAACTCTATTCCGTTGCACTCTACGTGCTACACGCTACACGAACCTCAATACCTGAAAACGAGTCTGGCGATCGATTCCTGCCTGGTACTTGTCCTGGTACCGAGTAGGTATATGTTCGATCCTTCTTGGAAAAAATTTCCGGAGGATGCAAGTCACTCACGACTCACAGATTATCACACGGTAAACGTCACGTTTCTGGTCGATGGTCAACTACTAACTCAACAGTTGTGCATCTCTTTCCGATGTTGCACTGCACTGGGTTAATAGCTTCAATCCTCCGTAATTCCTAATCTCATGCCTGCCATCCGCACTCCATGTGTGGGAGGGCATTGTTACCAGACAACATGGCGGTGACGAGTCACTCTAGGCAATGCCATGCTCCTTCAGAGACATCACCCAGAACGAACCCGTTTTTGTAGAATGGAGCCAAGTCGAGTCATCCCGTAACCCCGGAGTTGGGCTTGCACGCTCACATAACATAACCCCCCCAAGCAGCCTCGTGGTCTGACTTTTGGGGGGTGAATCTCGATGTCAAGCCAGATCTTCGATCTCGGAGCGCGCCACAGTAGTAGTGGTGATTGGAGTTCCTGTCTCCCCTGATCCTTCTCGCTCATACCTTGGTATGTATGTGTGTGATCATGGTGGTGTGTTCCTGCGATGGAGAAGGTCCAAAAGGGCAAACCTCTGCGTTAACCTGACACGCCTGCGTAGACTTGATCATCACCATTGGGGAATCTCCAGGGCGCCGAGTTTGGAGAACGTGAGAGCGGCGGTGGTATGTAGTTCCGCCTCGCATGCCTCAGGCTGAGCATCTGCCATCGCCTGTTCGCCATGGTCTCTTACGAATTGCTCCATTAGGTGTTTGACAAGGCTTGGCCTCGTGAGCAGCTGGGGTTGTCGTGCAGATCGAGGCTGCCGCGCTAGGGAGTAAATGTGCAACAGCGTCAATACCTGGGGCGTCCTGGGGCTCTGTATACCAGGTCTGGTGCGAGGTCCGGCTATGGGCCACGGTACCGTCAAGCCAGGCAGCTTTGGACTCTTGCCAGCTGTGGAGTCGGAGCCTCATCAACTCCGTATTTTACGTCCACACACACACACGCCCCGTTTTGGTCGATCACTTCCTGCAGCGGACGAAGAAGGATGCCATGGATTTTTGAGCCCCCAAGGATCATCATTTGCAGTTTTGGGTAAATATCCAGCTCCATCACGAGGCCCACATGAGGCCAGCATATTTGCCTTGTTCGGTATTCCCTGGCGTTCCTTTTGGAGCTATGGAGAGTCTGTTGGAACGTCTTGGCTGGGACCATCGACTTTGTTCTGTCGCTTCTAGACGTTGTGGAAACATGCCAAGCATAATTCAATGTGTTCGTTGTCGCATCTGGACCCCGGTCGGCTGACTGTTGGCGCCGCAAGGACAGCCACCTCCCCAAAGGCTAGAGGATGTGGTCACTGTTACGGATCTCACATTATGTCAGTCGAGCGGACCTACCGGAAACGGAAATGTAATGGAACACTCCCATTGAGTGGCACTGGACAAAGTTATAAAGTAGAAACCTACTTGTATAGTAGTGGAAACGGCCCTGGTCTCGGTCAGGGGCACAACGCCACCGCGGGCATATACACATAGCCGGAAAGTCGGAAATCGTCATTGCCCCCATTCCCTCGGCCTGCGGACAACAGACTTGGCCGCGCGGAATTGTTCGTTTGAGTTGGCCATGTCGCGTCAGATCGTTGATCACGTCCTAAGCAGTGACAGGTGCCACCAGGTGCCGGGCTCTACCGTCTGCCTGGGTGAGTCAACACTCTGCGCCCCGATAAGCGACTAGGCTATATCTGAATCTGCTCGGCGCACAAAAGTCCCAGCGCGAAGGATCGGACGCCCGTCGGCCCTTTTCCAGCATCGTGGTTACCCTCTTACTAAGGGTTTACAATCGTCCACAGCACACCCCGATGGCTGGGCTCGATCGCTTCGATGGTACACGGGCATCGTCTTCCGTACGGAAAAAGCGCCCGCACCACCCGTCGAGCACCTTCTCGGGGGCGGGAATTGAATCGCATTGTTCGATGACATGTACAGGGACTAACAGAGGCTCTCAGGAGGCGAACATTACAAATGAAGCGGACGCTTATCGTTCGGCAGGCGGCGACATACAGGGGGAGAGGCGACAGTAGCCGTCATATTGCAGGAGTTGTTGACCTTTGGTTGATATGCGGTTCTGCATCGTCGAACGGAGGACAAAAGGATCGGATGTGTTCCGCAGGGGAGGCAATCTGCATCGCTTGGTCAATTACAGCTGGGACGCGAGGTCAGGGACATCTCGAGGTTAAAGGCTAAACATTTCTCAGGTGCATCAGGGCCAGTGGCATCCAGGGAAGGTATCCACGCCCGCACGCACATCGCGTTCTGCAGGGCGACGAGGTGTTTTCTGGACCGCATCCGGTTGCTGGCTCAATGTTCATTTGCAGGCAGTGAGTGGCGTTTGGACTCTGGGATTCTTCGGCTCTGGAATCGGGAGCGTGGAACGGTAGAACGGTAAACGGTAGAGCTGAGTTTTCGGCAGGGCCGATCCGTGTGTGTTTACTCCGTATGTGTGTTGGGTGTGTGTGTGTGTGGGCGTGAGTTTGTCATGATTGATGGAAAGGGAGATGAAGCCACAAAAGAGCTTTTGGAGAAACAAGAAACAAGAAACTAAGGCGAGAAGGGATACGATAGTCCCATGTCTGATTGGCTCGTTGCGTCGTGGGCGTTCCGCCATTGCCCCAATCAGATTTCGGGCTTTGCTGTTAGATACTTTGGGTAATTTTAGATTGCCGTTTTCGGTATGGTCGTGTAATGACCGGTACTGGCTTCCATACACAAGCCACAACCCTCGAATCTACCGCCCAGAACTTTAGGTACTCTAGGCATGAGCCCAGGCATTCAGGCGCTTTCTGAGCAGTTGGCAGGCCTTGTAAAACTCTGTCAGTACTACCATTTCCGGGCATAGTACCGTATTGCCTACCTCTGTAGGTAAGGCATCGACAATCTCTTCTACCAACCCTTGTCCTACTCCGTACCACTCAAACCATCTCATCCTGATATGATTAGATGTGGCACCTTGGGGATTTGGGGTGGATGGACAAGCTCAGGTCGCATTACTAAACAATTACCCGCACTTGTCCGCAGGCATTTCCCCCATACTGTCATTGCTAATGATATCTCCTAGGCTGCTCTCCGCCCACCGGCCCATCGCCCACTCCCTCACCCTCTGCGATATCCCAAAAGGAGAAAAGAGCCAGGGCTTTTTTTGGTGGGGAGGGCAGAGTCTCTGTGACTATTACTCCCGGCGTACCAGTACGGAATATACTCAAGTCAGTTCTTTGGTTTTGGGTCGGGTTTTTCTCCACGCATCGAGGTCTTCGGACCCAATGCACCCCTGGTGCTCCTCCTCGCTTCCTCTCGTTCGGACCCTTGCTGACGTGCTCGAGGAATACCACGTACGATTACGGGCTAAGAAAAGAAGAAGGGGGAGAGCAAGGGGGGAAAAGACAGAGAAAGAGACAGAGAGAGAGGGGGGTGTCACAAAAGGTACTCGGTATACGAGTTGGGTGACCTTTTCTTTTCGCCTTTCGCGGTAGTACCATACCCTGCTCAGGCCGGGGCTTGGGAAAATCCACATGTGGAAAGGTGCCTAGACCTCATTCCCGTCGGTTTCAACAAGCCCAGATCATGTAATACCATCCTCATGTACCATCCTCATGTACGAGGCACTCGCTTCGTTCCTTCAGAGAGGCTTAGCCCGCGTGTGATGCGGCCGCCGCGGTTCCCACAATCTCTCTCACACACTCTCTCTGTCTACTGTCTCTTGTGGGCGGGGGAAAAGAGGAGACGGGGGAGGTCGGCCCTTGTCCTTCTAGAGACTAGCAGAGTTGCATGGGACTTCGCTCGCAGACGTGACAGCCGCTCAGAGAAAGCGATCCCTTTGCGGACCATGGGGGTTCCATTGGCGTAATCACAGTCGGGATCACTAATAGTGACACACTTCTGGTTCTTGGTCGGAGTTAGGAACCAGAAACTATCCGCAACCAACAGCCCATTCATTCGCTTCCTCTCGTGTCTGGGAAAGCCTCATTCAAAGCTATGCAACCTGCTGGCTGACTCATGTCTGTCTCATGGTTCTGGGCTCAATCGAGTCGACACGCACTCTCTCACAATCATCAACTCGTCAAATTCATGTACCAGCCTTTTTCATTCTTGTACAGATTGCTGGCTACCAGATTTGACGCGGTAGTACACGTGTAAGAAAGCTTGACTCCAATCACACTGTCTTTGGCCGCCCATGTTTTATCCTCTCCAGCCATGGCTTCCCATTTCTACCCCTTCTTCCTGCTTGTCGTCATCGTCCACCCAGCTTCCTTTTGGAAAAGCCAGAGGCTGCTAAGGTCTTGGAGGTTCCGAGCTGCTTTGTCCTTGACCTCTCCGCCATCGTCGCCCTTGATTTATGTTCCCGAACGCCTTTACATTCATGTTCAGTACAGCGATGGTCCGTCCCCTTGTCGCGACCTCGACCTCAAGCCAACGCCCAAATAAAATGCCTTCCCCCTAACCCTGTAGAGCAAAACGCCCTCGTGACATTGGTATTCCCGCTCAGTGCGGTAAAAGGGAATGAAAAACACATTGAACAAATTAGTCGCCTCATCGCGCACCCGTAGGCGGCTGCGACAGAATGGCCGGTCCTTGCAATGCTGCTTGGGAGGGTGTCATCTCAGCTGAACCTGTTCTCGGGCGTTTTGCGACAGGAGACTCCGAATAGGTGGGGTCGGGATAGCCGCTGCGATGAGGTTCATGGTGCAGGCTACTGAGACCATCCTGCGGTTGACCAACCGCGCCCAATTCTGATAGACGGGGCAGGGTGCCCGGTTGTTGAGGACCGACTTTGCCGGGTTGCAGTCCGTCAACATTGCTGGGAGGCGGTGGTACTTCGCCTTGTGACTCTAATAATCTAGATTGGAGGTTGATAATGTAGTCTCGAAGTTGGTAGTTTTCGGCTTGAACAGCCTTGAAGTTTTCGCTCAAAACCTGATAATCTCGCACTTGCTCTTCGAGCTTCTTGATATAGCCCTCTTTTCGCTGTCGAAAAGCCCTCTGGAGACGACATTGTTAGCATAACCGGGCGACCATGCAAAGACGCTAGTGATGCTTACTTGGGCGGCTCGGTTCTGCGCAGCTCTCTTGCTGGTACTCAGCTCGCGCTTGCCATAGCCTTTACGACCGTCGCCATTGTTCTCGCCCCCGTCGCTCTCTGCACTGCCGGTCACGGTGTCGTTGTGCGCAGGATCTTGTGGAGGTGAGGGATGGTGCTGTGGCATGCTGTCCAGGTGGTCCGGCAGGATGGATGATTGAGGTGGTGGAGGATAGTGTTGTTCGCGCAGGACTATTGAATGCTTAGAGACCGGCCACGGGGAAAGTAGCTGAGTAATAGATGTCATGATGTTGTGGGATGTGGTGGTACAGAAGAGACTGTGTGTGATAGATCGACGGCGTGTTGCAATTGAGACAAAGGCACAAACAGTCTAAAGAAGATTCAGAGTTTCTCAAAAGTCCAACAAGGTATGAGCACACAAGGCTGGACAGAAGAGGTGGCTCTGGAGGGTATATGTATGCAACGGGAAGAGGAGACAGGGGTGGGTGGAGGGGCTGTGGTTCGATATCCTTGCTTCTTTGGGGGACAGGATAAATGATGCTTCTTCTTTGCAGGGGGGGTGGGAGGAGGGTAAGAAAACCCGCAAAAACCGAACCAAAGTTACAATACGGTATTTGGGTAATGCGGACGGGATCGGCGATAGGCAGCGGGCAAGGTGTAGGTAGGCCATGCAAGGGAAACCGACCAGGGCAAATGTGTGGAAGCAGAAGGAAGAGGCGAGCAGATGGTGCAGGAAAGCTGGACGAGGAATAGCGGGTGATGGGTGAGGCCCGGAGGGTCTCAGGCCCCAGAAGCAGAGCGCAGGGTGGGTCGAGGATTACGGTACGTACGGTGGTCGGATTTGACAATGTCCTATTGCTCAAACAGGTCAGAAACGTTTGCCGTAAAAAAACTTTAGTTGGGGAAGTGGGCAGCGTGGGAAAAGGTCAATGCAAGATCCAGAGAGGAGGCTTGGGCTTGAATAGGATGGTGGAAGCCACCGAGATGGAGCCAGGCACCGATGCCTTTTGGACAGTGGCAGAGGGAGGGTGATTGGGTGGTCCCAGGGGGAAGTTGGAACATGGAACATGGGGGGAGTCATGCGACGGTATGATGCGGGATGGTATGCGATAAACCACCGTGCGCAGCGCGCGAAGACTCGAAGCCCTTGTTCCTGGAACCATCTGGGGGCCCTGCAACCACCTTCCCAAGTTTGATGTAAAGACCCAGTATAGAAGCTGGCCGCGCTGGGTACGAGAACCACTTGGAGAAGGGGGCAAACTGACTGCACAAGCACGAAGCAGCAGTCTGAGTAAGGACCAGGGTGGGCTTGGCTGCTTACCTGAGGCATGATGGAGGAAGAGCTAGCCGTGCGAGGAGCGAGGGCCGGTTGCATCGATGATGATGATGCTGATGATTATACTGATGATGGATGATAATAATGACCCCCGTACAGAAGACCCAGTGGAGTTTCGCTGAATGATTGGAACCGAATTGACGAAACAGGTTACAAGTCGCTGGAGCCAAAAGGGATGGGTACGAGGTGAACCAGAGGGAGATATCTGATCGGAGGGGGGCGAAGAGATGATAGGACAAAGCTCGTTATGTGAGTTGCAGACGGCCGGCGCAAGGCCTTTGGTACCTAGGAAGGGAGGGAGCAAAAAGGAAGAGGGGGGCGGCTTGACGAAATGTAAAGTCAGCAGTCGAATCGACGGGCGCAGGACGAGCACAGCGCAGGGAAAAGAGAGTCTCGAGGATACGGGCAACGGAGGGGGCAACGGGCGATTGTTGTGCGATGGGCGCGTGTGTCGGTTGCGTGTGTGTGTGTGTGTGTACGTGCGTGCGTGGTCAGGCTCCAGTTGCTGAGTAATGAGGGTTTGAGGATGGACCGTGGGTTGACCGAGTTGAGGGAGAGTGGGAAGCGGAAAATGGAGGGATGAGGAAACGAGGCTTGCCTGCACTGCGCTATGCTGTATTGTGCTGTGCCGGTTGTTGTGTGCTTGTGCTGAAAAAAACTCAGTCTGGGTCGGGAAGGGAGGAGAAGGTGCAGATTAGCAATATCTTACCTAATTGAAGGTTTGCTGTTTGGTGCGAGTGCTGCAAAAGTGCGACACGACTCATAGTGGAGCTGCAGGGATGGCGTTCCGACGAATCACCAGATGACTACACCAATCCCTCGCGTCACCTGTGGCTTGGCAGCAAACTATCCCTCAAGAGGAGGTGGGTACAATTACTCGTAAGAAAGAGCGACTGGTACCTCAGGTAGGCAGGTAGGTACACAGTAATTAGTACCTCGTACAGCCATGTATCGAGGGAGGTACCACTCTACAGCTGAGGAGCATTACAACCCGCTGCTTTTGGCATGGCGCATTGCACAGATCACGTCTAAATATTTGGCCCAATCGCCGTTCCTCATTTGCTGACTACATTTTCCCTTTCCGGTATCCATCGAGCTCAACGCTGCCTCGTCTTAAGCTTCCCGCTGGCTCCGGACTATTTACCCTTTCAGGTCACGGCCATGATGGCTTCTTTACCTATCGTTGCTTCGCTGCTGACTGTTCCCTGACTATTTGGTCTGAAGGTCGTGTCCCACAGTTTTACCATGCCTTACCGTATCGATTTGTGATGGTCCATGAATTATTACCGAAGGGACGCCGTATGAGTATTTCTAGCGACGGCCGAGCCTACCGTATACCTTGTACCGAGTACTTGTGTACTTGATTGTTGGCCGCCCTCGCCGCTCTCGCCGCCCCCCTCCTTTATCTGATCGGTGTTGCCACTGCCACTCACTCTATCGTTAGGATGGCGATCTCCCCATGGTGGTGGCCATTATTACATACACACACACTCCCTCTCGAGAACCACCGACCTATTTTCGAAATTTGATTTCCCACTCTCCCTTCAGAGCAGCCTCGTTTCCATCCTTCCGTCCTCCATCATCCTGCCCTTCTTCCTATCTGACTGATCTGCGGCTCGGAATCCCGTCATAGTCAGCTTCTTGCCTCTGTGCGAAACATCCGCCACTGCGGCCGCGTCCAAACCACAAAAATAGACTGGTGGTCGCAAGATGTGCATTAAAGCAGGAAACAATTGCTCTTGGCCCCCCTCTGATGATTTCGTCGTCGATCGTAATATTCCTTGGTCATGTCACAAGCTGGGACTGCTCTGTACCAGATTTCTGCATATCAAAATCCTCGCTTCTATTTTGTGTCCTGGCCTTAGTTGCTGATCGTCGCCGGCCTTGAGGGACAATGCCGTACGTGATACATCTAAAATCCAGCTCTCTGCTGCTGCTGCCACCACCACCACC
>NW_019173804.1:0-67303 GCF_001646965.1 Fonsecaea nubica | reverse complement strand
TTTTTTTTTTTCCTTTTCCTCTTTCTTTTTTTTTTTATCTGCTCGCGTCCATCTGCTTTTACACAGGGTAGGTCTCCGGCAGCGTCAGATTGTTATAAAAGAACTGGACAGGAGATAAAGGAGGCGTAGCTCTGGAACTGAGCATATCACTCTTCATTCTTGGGATGAGGCTGAACGAGTCTCCTTTTTCTTATAATTCCATCTCGCGCCCGTAAAAGTCGAAATTAAGAATCCTGCGAGGAATTTTCTGTCGAGGAAGATTTGTCAAAGGATCCCGCAGCAGTCACGCAGTCACCAATAATTGTGATATGATCCATATTCTCACCATGATTCGGTCGTCGTTTCGACTATTTCCGGAATCATACCCAACTATGCCGCCACTTTTCCCCGCGATGTCTCTGTTTGATTGTGATATGGATGTACACAAACCGAGGAGGGGGCATAAAAGGCTACGCAGAGACCGTGTCCTTCTTTATCCCCTGCAAGCCACGCCCATCATGTATAGCGAGACACCCAAAGTCCCCGAAATCCAGGATGCAGACAAGCCCGAACAGGTCGTCGAAGCAGAAGTGGCAATTCATCCTCCCCCCGCTGGTGTCGAACGGGCCGAGAAGGTACAGGCAAAGACATGGCTTGCCATCATCTGTCTCGGAGCCACGTATGGGTGCTGTCAGGGCATCAATTTGATCCCCCTCAACGTGGTCAATGTGATCCAAGCCGATCTGGGGAACCCGTTCCTCGCCAGCTGGATCGGTACGGGCTATTCGATTACCCTGGTAGTCGGGATCCTGGTTGCCAACTCTCTCGCTGAGTAGGGGACCTCGGGTCCTTTTGAGCTGTATCATCTGGGTACTGACCTGGTTTAGTCTTCTCGGTCGTCGTTGGTTCATCATATGTGGTGGTATTCTGACTGCCGTCGGTAACATTGTTGGTGCAACCGTAAGCAGGACATCTTCCGTGGTCGTCGCTACTTCGATCCTAGGGTTCGCCCAAGGAGGCGTCACCTGTACCATGTATAGCTGACTCTTCTACCGTGCCCTCGAAGGTGCTAATCAGACGACAGTCCCGCCGCCAGCGAGCTCATCCCCAAGAAATACAGAGGCTATGTGGTCGGGCTCATGAACCTGTGTCTGGGTATCTGGTCCATGTCTGGTAACTTAGTCGGTGCGTGGGCATCTCTACATGTCTCGATCCTTGTGCAGGAGCAGCTGATGATGAGAGCGACGACGATATAGGCCATTATCTTGCCGTGCATACAGGCCCGGGATGGTGATCGGTCTTCTGGATGTCGCTCGCCATCAACGCGGCCGCCACGCTGGGCGTCTGCTTCACCTACTTTCCTGCACCTCCCCTAGCATCTTTTCGAGCCACGGGACAAACGTTCCTCAAAGCCATGGACTGGATCGGCCTCTTTGCCATCGTCACGTTCCAGGTTCTGGTCTCGCTGGGAATCACTTGGATCACCACGTACGGAGCCACATCGGCGCGCTTTCTGGCGGTCAGTCTTCGCAGTCCCGTTGATCTCCCATGCGCAGCACAGACTAACCTCAACAGCCGTTCCTCGTGGGGATTGCCGTCGCCGTAGCTCTGGGCTTCCACCAGGCCTATCTGGCCAAGAACCCGTTCTTACATCCATTCCTCTTCCGCCGGGTTCGTACCTTTACCATGATGTGCGTCATCGCCTTGGTGGGAGGCATGCTCTTCTACTCGTTGTCCGTCTTCTTCTCCACTTACCTCAAGCTTCTGTTCGACGGGGACGATCAGGTCAAGATCGGCGTTGACAGTAAGATACTTTCCTCAACTCCCTCGATACTTCAGAGCTGAGAATCATAACTTTGTCACACAGACCTCCCCATGGCCGTCCTGATCAACATTGGCGGCGTTAGCAGCGCGCTCACTCTGCCGATCCTGGGTCCTCTCGTTGGCACTCGCGTGATGATGGTCGATGGGGTCTTGTTCCAAGTCCTGTTCATCCCTCTGATGTGTCTTGTCGAAGTCCACGGCCGTTCCATGGCCCTGGCCTTCTCCGCCCTGGGCGGGTTCGGTATCGGAATCATGGATACCCTAACAATCCTGTTGATCCAATATGCCTCCCCGGACGAGTACCTGTGAGTATTCATCAACAGGGCCTTGATACGCGCGTGTAGCGACAACTGACGTGTTGCAAGGGGCTTTGCCTACGGTATTCTTGGTCTGTGTCGAGGCATTGGCGGATCCGCAGGCACCGCCATCTACGTGACCATCTTCTCGAGCAAGTCTGCAACTCTGGTGCCCGAGAGGGTGTCCGCCGCTGCCGCGGCGGCCGGTCTCCCGCAAAGCTCCCTCGCCCGGCTGCTGGGGATCCTCACCGGAGTGGTGAGAGAGCCCATCACGTCCGTGCCGGGCATCAACGCGCAGATTATCGCCGCGTCGACGCTGGCCCTGAAAAAGGCATATCTGGCTTCGTTCAAATACGTCTGGCTGACCAGCATTCCGTTTGGGGTTATTTCGCTACTGTGCGCCCTCGCGACGAAGGATGTGAGTAACGATAAACATTTCTCATTGGAGAGGTGTTGTGGTTGTGCTACGGAATATATATGCTAATCTATTTCGTCTGCTGTAGGTGTCGGACCAGTTGACCAATGAGACGCCGCAGCATCTAGTCAATGTTGCTCAGTCGGGAGATGATGAAAAGATAGTAAGTGCTTGACTGATTGCAATTGCTTCGGGGAGTGGAGGAGAGGAGGCGAGGCTCAAGAAATGCACTGGGGGGAGGGAGGCGTGATCCTGGGAGCCTCGTGAAATGCCAGGCACAATGAAGTCGGAGAGGGGCCGTTCGTTCTAGAGAGAGCCATGCAATGACTTCACTTCCGCAGTGGCTAAGTCAGTTGGTGGAATTACAACAATTCAAATAGCTTTTGGCGTGACGGTCGAGCAAGTGATGGCTAGTCTACCAGCCAGGAAGTCAGCCACTGACTGCTATTGATGCTGCCTTGCAACTCGACACCATTCCTTACTCATTACTGTAGCTTCCAAGTCGATATCAACAATCCACAAGCCACAATTCACACCTCTCGGTTCATATAAAGAAATTCAATACACTCCCCACCCCTCGCGCGACGGGATTCGACTCCGACAAGCGCAGGCGCAAGCGCAAATCTAGTAGTGCACAATGCCCTGCTCGCGGATCCTTACCCTCCAGATCCCCTGGACGCCCGTGACGAGAATCTCCCCCTTCGGGAGAAACACCAGATTATTAAACACTTCACCGGCGGCCGTGATCTTGCCGAGCAGGTCGCCCTCGGGGGTGACGACGTCGATCCCCGACCCGGCCGCCGCGTACAGGTTGCCCGCCTCGCTGACTTTGAGGCCGTCGGCGAAGTACGTGTCGGGGACGTAGACGGTGCGCTTGTTCACGAGGGTGTGCGGGTAGAGGACGTCGAAGGCGACGATGGCGTGGTTCTCGGTGCTGTTGTCCGGGCCGAGCGGCGTGCTAGTGATGTACAGCGTCTGGTTGTCGGGCGAGAAGGCGATCCCGTTGGGCCAGAGGATGCTTTGGTCGACGACCGACACGGCCCCCGAGGTCATGTTGAAGCAGTAGATCGAGGGGGCGAGTTCGGGCGGGTTGTCGTATGTCCAGGCGAGGTAGCTGAATCTGTTGTTTGGGTCGGTTAGCATCAGACACTCGAGAGACCTGGAGGTACAGGAGGTACGGGGGGATGTTGGAGAGATACTTTGGTGTCAATGGGTTCGAGTGTTGAATGACCTACGGTGCATCTACAAACCACACCTGTCCGAACTGGTCAACCACCAAGTCGTCCGGGGTCGACAGCTTCAACCCCCGGTAGTTGTTGAGCAGCGGCTCACTCCTGTTTGTGGCCGGGTCGTACAGGTACAGACCCGGGGGCGTCGAGTTGCGGTACCCATCCGTCCCCACGACCAGCTTGCCCTCATGGATGAAGCCGCCATTGACCGACTCCAGCGGCGGATCCGTGGTGAGGTTCTGCAGCGCCGGCGGCTCCACGCTCAAGTCGACCAGGTACTCGTACGTGTGGTTGAAGTTGGACACGAAGACTTTATTCTGCGCGGGCAGAAAATTGGGGGCTTCGTGGACATTGTGCTCGGGGAGATCGAAGAGTTTCTCGAGGGTGGGATTGGGGCCCAGGATGTCGAAGAAGCGGCTGTCAAAGGCGACAAAGGATGCTTTGGCCAGGACGGACAGCTCGCTGTTGACTCGGGGACTGGCGGTCACGGTGCCCCATACCTGCGCTTTGTATCGAGGAGTTTGTTCAGATATACTGTATGATAGACTAACGCAGTCCAAGCGGTGGTGTCTGGGCCCAACTTACACATTTGACCGCGCTCGAAATAGAACGGAAGCGTCGCCAGGGCCTTTTGATTCACAAAGACAACCTCGGTCGAGTTGTAGTTGATGCCCGCTGGCAATGGGTTGAGCAGCGACGCCACGGCAGGCAACGCCGCAGTCTGGATGCCTCTGAGCGGCTTCATGGCGATCCTGTGCTACTCGAACTGCAGGTTCGGGCTGTGCACGAGATGAGTCAAGGCAAAGACTTGTCTAACTGCCTCGTGAAAGGTTGAGAGCGACCAGAGTAGCTTCGTCTGTCTCTCCACTGGACACGCTGGTGATGCTTGTTCGGAATTTCGCAACAAAAACGACGCCCTCGGAACCTCAGCCAAGTGGAAGCAAATCATCTCTGTGCTCGATCATTGGGACATTGGTCTCATGGTCTAAATGGCCAATAAATGTTGTGACACTATTTCTTGAAAGTCAATGTACTGTACATTGTACCTGTGACTTTGCGTATCATACAACAAAGTATACAAGGAACGACTCACTTCCAATCTCCTCTGCGGTATTTCCTCAACCAAAACCCACAGCACAGATGGGAGCACGACGCACAACCTCGATCCCCGAGGAGGAACAACCTCTATTGAGCGACAATGCCACAGCCATCCCGCCAACTTCATTACCACCAGCGGAGGAAGCGACCAAGACCGAGCAAGACGAGGTCAGTGGCGTGCGTCTGTACGTGACCATCGGAAGCCTATGGCTTGCGGTCTTCTTCGCCGCCATGGGTATGGATACGACTTGAGACCTGTGTCAAAGCCTGCTTTATTGACAACTCTACGAGATTCGTCCATGATGGCAACTCTCACCACCCCCGTTGCCAACGAGTTCCACACCTTCTCCCTCCTGTCGTGGGTGGCTTCGTCCTATCTCATCGCCACCGCCGCCGTGCAGCCCCTGACAGGCCGATTGACCGAGATCTTTGGCAGAAAGGACGGCGTTCTCTACTGTATCGTCTTCTTCGGTCTGGGCAATCTCATCTGTGGCATCGCAAACAATACCGGGACGCTCATCGCGGGGCGTGTGGTCGCTGGTGCCGGGGGTGGCGGTCTGTTCGCCATCCAGACCATGGTGGTCACTGACCTTGTCCCGCTTCGCAAACGCGGCGTATGGCAGGGCATTGGCAATATCGTGTTCGGCGGAGGAAGTTGTCTTGGAGGAGTGTTCGGAGGCTGGATCAACCAGACGCTGGGTTGGCGACCGGCATTTCTGATCCAGGTGCCCTTCGTCGTCGTCTCGGCATTCATCGTGGCCATATACGTCCAGCTGCCGTCACCGCCACAAAGCGACAAGAACAAGTTGGCCCGGGTTGATTTCCCCGGCGCCGTCACGCTGGTCGGATCGCTGGTCCTCCTGCTCTTCGGGCTCAACAGCGGCGGGAACCTCGTGCCCTGGAATCACCCACTGGTGCTGACCACGCTGCCGCTCTCGGCGGTGCTGCTGATGGCATTCCTCGTCATCGAGGAGAAATGGGCCGCGGAGCCACTCATCCTGGTCCGTCTCTTCCTGAATCGCACCGTCACCGCGGCGTGTCTGTCCAACTGGTTCGAGATGATGTCCCTGTACGGCATGTTCTTCTACATCCCCATCTACTTCCGCCTGAGGGGCCTCAACTCGAGCCAGCAGGGCTCGGAGCTGATCAGCCAGGGCACCGGACTCCTGGTCGGTTCGTTGGTGGCCGGCTTCGCGGTGAAGCGGACGGGGAGATACTTCCACCTCAACTGGATGTTCATCGGGTTCTATGTGGGCGCGTCGGTCCTGCTGTGTCTGCTCGACATGGCATTCCCCCTGTGGGTGGCGCCCGTGTGCCTCGCCATGTTCGGCTTTGGGTACGGCGGCATGTTTGTCATCTCGCTGCTGGCCCTGATTGCCGCGATCGACCACTCGGAGCAGGCCATTGCGACGTCGGCGTCGTATATATTCCGCTCCACCGGGTCGACGATTGGAGTGACCATCACCTCTGCGGTAAACCATTTTCCCAATTACCACCGCACATGGGAACCGATCTAACTGACCTCTCCTTGACACTTCTAGGTCTTTCAAAACGTCCTCAAGGCCTCTCTGTGGAGTCGCTTCGGGGACGAACCCGACGCGGCGACCATCATCGGCCGGATAAGAAACGACCTCGACCTGGATCTGGTTCCGCACAGTTGGCGCCACGGCGTCGAGGAGAGTTACATGGGTGCTCTCCGCTCAGTGTGGTTCACGATCCTGGCTCTGACGGTGCTCGCGTCACTCACCAGCCTGGCCATGAAGGAGTATAAACTGTACAATACGATTTCGCGGCGAGAGGAGGAGCAGCAGCAGTAGCAGCAGTGACAGACCGAGGAGGGAGGGGGGCGCGTCAAAAGCACTGATTGATTTGTCTGACGTACATAGTTTCTGCCTCTGCAATATTTACTGTGAACCTACGAGGTACATACACTCAACCCCTACAGAGCGAGTAGTCCACTACGCACGAAATGTCCCTAGCACCAGTAATAAACAAATCCCATATCCAGTTCATAGACCTGTTTCTGTGCAGACACTGGATTCCTGTGCCATCCATCTCTATGCTACAATCTCACTGTGGCTGACTTAACCACCCTTGCCGAGTCCGAGAAGCCAATCGGAAATAAGATAAAAAAGTGCCCCCTTTGAGTTACCGGAATTAGTCGTACCTCGTATACATAATACATACCTTGTCCCAATACAAAATAGAGTTAAATTCCAGCGCGACTTCAACTGCTCTTACCTACAAGTACATGTACTTTACTCTATTCGGACTGGTCACTTGCAGCTCCGGGACTTGATTGGGCCTCCCACGGCCCCCATCCACTTGTAGTGCTATGTTCTAGACCCACATGTCGAGTCTGACGACGAGAGTCTCAAAACTCCGAAAAAGGTTGAACCAAAATAAAAAAAAGGCCTCGACTCTACGAGACAGCGACCACCACCCCACGCCCCTCTTTTCACTCCGCGATTCTCAGCTCAACTTATCCCAGTCTGTGTCGATGGGACCTTGTTTGTCGTCCTCCACGATTGTCGGGTTCCCCGTGGGGTGCTTGACTGGGACTGGGACTGAGACTGGGACTGGACTGGGCTGGGCACGGCACAGTACAGTTGGACGGGGGATCCTCCATTGATTCCAGTCCCCCTATTTCCTTCGCCGTGTAATCTAGGCTCCCGTCATCCCTAGAGTTCTAGGAATTCGTCTGTAAGGAGATAACGAGACGGGACGGGACAAGTCTTGTAAAGCTCCGCATTTAAAAAAGCTGATCATGTCCTAAAGTCCTGGCCACAGGTTAGATGGGCCCTCCTCCCTCCCTTTCCTCTACCAAATCACCACTGCCTGTAACATCCTACCAAAAAGTCTCATGGAATCTGTTCAAGAAACACCACCACCCCATCGTTGGGCGGAGAAATCTCGAGAGGAGCAGCAGATCGAGGTCGTCAAGCACGGCGGCAGCCCCGGCGCGAGCGACGTGGAAAGCGCCGACAGCGAGGAGAAGGAAACCATCTTCTGGGATGCCAGCACCTGGATCAACGTGGCCGCTCTGGTCACGGCGTACGTCTCCAGCACCTATGCGGCGACGGTGCCGACCGGGGCCATCGCCTACATCATCGCGAACTGGCCGGCCGAGGCGGGCAGCTCGCCCTGGATCGCGACGGCGCTGACCCTCGTCGTGACGGTCATCGTGCTGCCGCTGGGCGAGTTCATCGACATCTTCGGGAGGAAGTGGCCGTTCATCCTCTCGTGCGTCGCCGGCATCATGGGATCCATCATCACCTCGCGAGCCAACAGCCTGCAGATGGTGATTGTCGGGCAGGCGTTCAACGGCGTCGGACTCGCGGCCGGTTATCTGATCCAGCCGGTCCTGTACGAGATTGTCCCCAAGAGACACCGACCCCTGACGGGCGCCATCACCGGCATCTTCTGCGGCGGTGCCTTTATCCTGGCCCCGATCATCGAAGGGATCGTCATCAAGAAAGAAATCGGAGGCCCGCTCGAGGGCTGGAGGGCCGGCATCTACGTCAGTGCCGGTCTGTATGGCCTGGGCATGATCGCCTTGATGGTGGGATACTCGCCGTCCCCACGCACGCTGGGCATCAACCTGTCCACCAGCCAACGCCTGAAGAAGATGGACTGGATCGCCATCTTGCTCCTGATGACCGGCCTCACCATGTTCTTTGTCGGCATGGGCATCGGCGACGTGCTGTACCCCTGGAACTCGGCCGCGCCCATCTGTCTCCTCGTCATCGGCTTCGTGCTCATCCTGGGCGCGTCCTTCAAAATGTACAAGAACAAGGACGGCCTCTTGCCCCACAGCCTCTTCACCCACCGCAACTTCGCGCTCAGTCTCGTCGTGCGAGCCACCGGCTCCTTTGCCCAGCTGGGCTGTCAGGCGTACCTCCCCCAGGTCATCGTCTACCTGTTCGAGTCCGACGGACTCCTTCAAGCCGTGTGGGCGCTGCCGTTCTCGGTCGCCAACATTGGAGGAGCCATCGTCACCGCCGGGGTGTTTTGGTACACCAAAGAAGGACGTTGGCTGGCCGTCGTCGCCATGGGGACGCTCGCCATCGGCGCGGGCACCATGACCCTGGTCAAGCCGACCTGGTCGTTTGTGCAGTTCATGTGGCCGCCCCTGATCATCGGTCTCTCGGTCGGGACGGAGGCGCAGGTGCTCAACATCATTGCCGCGCTGGCGACACCGGACGAGTACGTCGCGACCACGGTGGCCGCGACGACCCTGTTCGCCTGCGCCGGCTCCACCATCGGCATCACCATCTTCGGCCAGATCTTTAACGCCAAGAGGAAGAAGTACCTGCCGCTGTACGTGACCGAGGCCGTCCTCGCCGCGGGCCTCCCGCAGGCGAGCCTCGAGAGATTCTTGACCGCCATGGCCACGGCCAGCGACGCCTCGGCCTACGCCGACATTCCCGGCGTGACCCCCGCGGTGCTCAGCGCCCTGCAGGTCTCGACCAAGGACGCCTACGCCAAGAGCTTCACCTACATCTGGTACGCGCTGCTCGCCTTTGCACTGGTGACCATGGCCATCGCCTGCTTCTTCAAGACCACCAAGCCGCAGATGACGGCCAAAGTCTCCTCGCCGGTCCAGGAGACAGTCATTGCCAAGATGGCGCACCACGTCCACCATGGGAAGAGGGGCGATGATGGACATGGGCATGGACATGGAAATGGACATGAGTATCCACATGAAGGCGAAGGAGGACCTAAATAGGTTAGCAAGCGGCATCTCAAGGTTAGGAGGATGACCAGGGGCGAATATATGTAGTCTCAACCACTCCCACATGTGACACGCTGTGCTCTGGGTCGGTAGGCAGGTAGTTTTCTACATGCCTCGAAAATGCAAAGCCTCAAAAATACGTGTCTGAAAAGTGATTGCGATCCGCCATGCTATCCTCACCGACTTGCCCAAATTCCCTCTCGCTCGACCGTCACAGACCATGAGTATCTGGAACACGGTTGAGGTTATCCAATCATCCCAGAGGAACGAGACGTAGCCAGGCATCCCGGATTCACGGAGAGGAGGAAAGAAAAGAAGGAAGGAAACAATGAAAGGTTGCGTGCAAGACAGGTAGTACTCATTAATTGGTTGGTTGATCGTAAGAAAACTCAGAAGAGAAAGGTGTCGTCAAGTAGCTAGTCATCAAGGTCGTGAATTCCTGGAAAAGTCATGTCTCCTTCTATCTTGTCGTTGTCGTCCGGCTTATTCCCTAGTCGGTTTCGTCATTGTCATCAACATCGTCGCCATCGTCCTCATCGTCTTCACGGCCGCCATCATTGAAGTTCGGATATCGAGTTGAAGACCGTCGTCGTCTCCATCACTCTCGACGTAGCCATCACCAGTGATGACTTCTTCGCTGTCGACTTGATTATCGCCCTCTCCCTCCTCAAATTCCGAAATGTCTCCAAGCCCATTCAAGCAAGAAGAGGTGCAAACGTGCTTTTCCTCATCCGTCCGTTTGTCCAAATAGGGATTCTTCCCAAATAGCTTGATGTCATCAGCTGCGTGCTTGCGTATCAAGTCTGCAATAGCATGTTTGCCAGTATGCTTTGCATAAAAGATTGCGCCTTTATATCCACTAATGCCCAGGCAAGCACTCAGAGCCCCTGCGTTCAGCAGAAATTTGACTGTGTCCATCCGTCCATATCGTGCGGCACAATCCAGGGCAGTTTGGGTAATTCGATCCTGCCCCATGTAAGAGAGAGTGTTCACTCGAGCTCGATGAGTAAGTAGCAAGATGACAATCTCGAGATCTCCGCACATCACAGCAGCTTGTAATGCTGTCACCCCGAAATCGTCATCTGAGGGTGGGGCATTGACGTTTGCTCCCTGCGCGATCAAAAACTTGACGAGGTTCAGTTTGATCTTGATCTCTGCCATAGAGATAGCATCCCAACCGCATGCGGCTTGTAGTGCTGTTTTCCCTAAAACACCACGAGCAGGCTGGTTGATGTCAGCACCTTTGCTCAAAAGTAAGGCCACTAGTTCTTGATCTCCACGGCTGGCCGCTGCTTGTAGAGGGGTGTAGAATATGCTCTCGGATGAGTACCTATCAATGGGAGCGCCCGCATCCAAAACTTTGCATATCAGATCCTTTGTACCACCCCAATAGATGAGAAGAGCCAATGGTGACCCAGGGCGGACATGTGCTCCACGCTCAAAGAGTAACTTGAAGACTTCCAAGCCTTCGCTGGAATTTCCATCCGACCCCCCGTACTTGAGACAACTCTCTAACAGTCTAGCATCAGCAGCCGAGCTTTCGTGGAGATTGATCCCCGAGTTGAGAAAGAGTTCGATCAGTGGTCTTCGAGATGAGAACTCAACAGCATGTTTCAAAAATGGGAAAGGGCTCTGATCGCTGGTCTTGTGGCGTAACTTTACTCCCATCTGTATCAGGTAGTCGACCATTTCGAGTGATGGCTTGGGGGTTTTGTGTCGAGAGAGCCAATCATTCCAGTATGAGGTTGGGAACATGAGAAAGAAATTCTCTTCTAAAGTGGCGGCGATCACAGTCGTGTCTTCTGGGAAAGCATCTGCGCTGACTCCAGCATTGATGTCTACTCCCTGATGCAATAGCCATGAAACTGCCTCAAAATTATTCAGGCGAGCGGCCGCGCACAATGCATCAGCACCTTGACTTGCAAAGTCGACTCCCAGGTCAGCAAGCTTCTCGAGCAAGCCAACACCTCGTGGTGTCACAGAGGCAATGAGAGTTTCAGAATGCACGACCGCCCCTTTCTGAATAAGGGAACTGAAGAGAGCACCCAAGTCGTTGGTCGACCTGTCATCCGCAGAGCCCAAGATTGCTCGGAACAGCAGATAAGACATATCTCTGATGGCACCGAATGGTAGCCTCATATCTGCAACGACGTTCACGAGACTCTGGACAATATCGGCTGCAATGTGAGAATCGTGGATAACAAACTGCTCCAATAGCACTAATTGTAGAAATTCGTTTGTCGAGCGTGTGCTTTCTCCCGGGCTTCCCTTCAGGTATTTTTGTAAGGAGGCTGCACCGTGCCTTGCAGCAAGACAAGAACCGAACCTTGTGACCTCGCTTGATAGGGACATCGCGCTGTAGGGCTCAAGTCTCTTGAACAAGTCTGAATTCCAGTAATAGCTGCCTTCTACAATCGTAGGTCGCCAGCTCTTGTGGACGTCATCATACCAATCCAGGCCATTGTATTCAGCGCCCAACACCCAGCGTGTGGGTGTGGGCATTGGTAAGTCGACATTGGCCCCAAGTGCGAGAAACATGTCTAAAACCTGACTGACAAAGTGATCTTCGAGGCTGAGATTGTCAACATCCTCACCATGCCAGAGGCTTGCAACAAATATGGCAAAGCAGGACCCCCGTGCACGGTCGAGTTCGCGATTGACGTCGCAAGACCCGAGCAAGAGCGCAACACAATTGAGGTTTCGAGCTCTAATGGCGCCCATGATGGCAGTTTTAGGGATTTTATGCCAGCCCCATATGGAGTCGAAGGGATCATCAGGACGGTACCCTGCTCTCAACAGATGTCGCACAATGTCCAAACAATCAAATGCAGCGGCGGCGATGAGATAGAAGTGGCCGTTTGAAGGAATCCAGTCGGGGTATCTGAGACCAATATGCATCAGGAGAATGAATGCATTCTTGTCATTCACATTCCAGGACTGCCGGACTAGTTGTTCCCATGCGGCTCTGACTGTGGGAATCCTCGACTCTAGCAGAGCAGAGAGAACTGATCTTGGAACCCTCTTAAACAGAACCTCAAAAATTTCCCCTTGTCTAGGGTCGCCAGGCCTATCGCGCAAGAGTTCATTCGAGAGGATATAGAGTGCATATCCAAGGAAGTGATATACGTCAAAGTGGGAATCGAGAGCCGAATCATTATAGCCCGTTCGAGAAAACTTCAACTGAGAAAAGGGTTGCAAAGCCTACCAGAGTTACGAGTCAGCTCTCAGCTTCTGAAGGTAAATACTTGTATCCTCACATGAGAGTGGGCTTTCTCCCTGGCCAGGGGAGAAAATGGATGCTCCGAATCAAAGGAAGTGGCTAAGAGTTGATGAGCGATAGACCTGTAAACAACACACATGTATGCTCACACAAACAGCGTAGTTTCTCCTGTAATTGATAGATAGGAGTGAGCTTGAGAAACCCACGGTAGACTTTATCTGCATACTGCAAGGTCGGGCTGAGATCTGACACTCCTGGTTGGAGAGGCGTTAGTGCCGTGGCAGTGGCTGATGTGTCGATATCGCGGAGATTCATGAGACCCGGAACATTGTGATGACACGCGGATGTCAGGAGGGTGTGAGCTAGAGAAATGTATTAGTATGTGCCGATCCGTAGTCAAGTAGGTTGCCTACGAAAAGTCATCTGTGGCGATGGTCTGAGCAGGTCGACATCAATAGTAAAAGTGGTTGAGGGGTACGGCGGTTCTGTAGGAGCAAGAGATAGGGAAGTCATCTTCGGCGAAGGTGTAGGCGTTCGTACGACAATGCCAGGCGGAAGGGGATCAAGGTGACCTGGAAGGGTCATTGTTAGACAGATACAAGAGATTCGCTTGCTTCCCAGCCTACCTCTTGGTCTTACGAGACCACCCGACCTGCGGATCTCTCTCCAGGCAGACGGGATTCTAGTCCCATTGAGATACACTCCAGTGTCTTTACCACTGCGATTCAGGTAATGTTGGGCAACGATAGGCCAGTTGTCCGTTTTCAATCTCTTGCGAAGCCCCAAATCTCTGAGTTTCGTTTCGTAAGTGGACAGCCTGGTGTAGATTGAGTACGTATCAACACAAGAGCAGGGGAAGGATACGGCATTACGGTGTTATCGGGAAACCGTACTCGGTTTCCATGATTTGCTTGACGTCTTTGAGCGTCTTCCTTTCGGTCTGGTATAGCTGTCGAAAGTGATGCTTGTTCAAGACCCACATACTGTCGTCTTCAAGAGGACGTTTTCTGGGAGCCATGAGAAGCGGCGTATCTGAAAGGTTTCTCTAAGAATCGAGGGTCAGGTTTTGGATTGTTTGAGAAGTTGGCGAAGGGATATCGGGCTCCCTCCGGGTTCAAATATTTTCAGTGACCATCGCGGTGAGGCTGGGAAACGCAAATCCAACCCACACAAGACTCGGATTGGGCACCCAAAGCAAAGGAAGCCAAGCGTCGAACCCTGGTTGTGCATAACCTGCCCGCATATTGATAGCTAGGATGATTGGCTGTTGCGGCTGGTGTGGCTGATGCGGATACCTCGTATTCCTGGTGGCACAGCCTGACCGCTGTACGGAGGCAACCAGTAATAGCGCCCGGAGCGCTCAGTGAACAGACACTGACGTGGCAGGCGCATCAGTTTTCTATACTCATGTGCGCCTGTCCGAAATCTGGCAACATGCCGATGTTGCTTTTAACTGGATGACCATTAAGCTTCGCTATTAACAAGTTGGATAGGTGTATCAGTTGCTGTCCAGCACCTTTTCAGCGGGGATGTTGTCCAAAATGTGGTCTTTGGCAGTAAATGTTGCAGATGGCAGACACTGCCATTGTCCAAAATCTGGTGTTCTCAAGTATTTATGGCATTGCCTCACGCCATGAAGACTTTCCATCTTTTCTTCCTAGCAATCTCCAGGTCAGTCTACGGAGCGGCTCAGATATTCAGCATGGCCATGTCTCTTGCAACGGTCCTTGCACTTGTGGCTTTGCTGGTCATGTGTATTCCAGCCTTACCCTTCCTCTGGCGCCATTATCAACGTAATCGGCAGCTGCCGTCCCCTTATCGCCATCCGAGCCGCTCAACGGCCAGTAGCCACGACTCTTCATATCTACACACATCAGCTCCGCCGCTTGACGGAAGTCATGTACGATTATCCTCGAGAAGAGTCCATTTTGCCAGCTCAGGATGGACATCGCACTATGACGAGCTTTCTCTGGTTGAGAGTGGGATATTGCCACACCTGTAAGAAAACCCCTATGGATTGGTTTCGTTGGCAAGACTGTCTCACCTGTTCTATCAATCTCAGCGCAGCATGTGAAGCACAGCGAGCCTCCTCATCGAACATGATTTGTGGCTATAGCGACTAAAAGCGAACTCAATATCCAGAGATGAGATGGGAGGGCTTTCGAGCAGAAGATTTGAAGGAACTGTACTGCAATCGGTTGACCCGTATCTGTCAGCAAAGTTTCAAGCGTGTGAATGGCTGAATGGTAGACTTGACCACGGCGTTGATGGACTCCGGCCAAATTGTCAGGGATCTCGTTGTGTGAGGAGCCTGCTGCGGCAATGATAGGCTCCGAGGTAATCGAGGTAACTCGGACTTTGTGGTCGAGAACATCTCGCCATCGTGTCAGACATGGAATTCAGGTCCCTTTGAGTCCATCACATTATGCGTGCGGAGTTGTTTGTCTCGTGCAGGTCGTGCCAAATCACTTCTTTGTGACTGGCGCAGAGAGAAAGTTCCGAACAGTCTTAGACCCGTGTCTTTGACATGGACTTGAGAGATCTAACGAGATCTAACGGTTAACATCCAGGCTAGCAGTGTGAAGGAAGGGTGACCACCATGACCAGATTATCGAGTTGAGACCACGTACACAACTTGTGTGCTTGTGTCTGAAAGAAGGAAGAAAGGTCCGTGGGATTGCGGGTGGATGTATCTAGGCTAGTCCTTAAGTAGCCTAGTGTATCATGTGACGGAAATCCAGTTCACTTCTTTCCTCCGGCGCTTTCCATGGATCCTGTTGAAAGCGCACGTCACTGTTATCACGTGGATCAGGAGAGGCTTATCTCCAAGTATTGCTACCTCTATTTATTCACTTCCTGAGTGTGTTATATCTGCACCTCAAAACAAATTGGTGTCTGGAGTGCGAATGAACGAATGAATGCTTTCTCTGGAAGATCACTGTGCCGTACTTTTCGAGTTGTATGCTGCTTCCAGTGGAGCATTCCAATCATTCAGTAAGTCAACACTCCATATGATGAAGCTGAATATCCAAAACGATCTACTGAGCTGAGAGGGAACACGTTCAACAAAGAGATCAGTCAATCAATCAGGCTTTTCCCAAACCTCATTTGATTGCCCCATTGGTAAGTAGTGCAACGAATGCCTCCCTCGTCATCCTCCCGTTCTCGACGTCTTCTCTCAAACATTCCATCTTCTCCACCATCTCGTCGTACTTGTCCAGTTCGGCCAGCTTCCGTTCTGTAAACTTCTTTGCCTCGTTGCCGTGATGGCCCTCCTCCAGCTCCTTCCACCGCTCCTGCCCGAGGTGCGCCCGAAGCTGTGCAAAGGGTAGGCTGTCTGGGTGGTTGAACCCCCATGACAGTAGCATGTGCAGCCACATGCTCCCCGATTCATTGGAATGCCTCACCAGGCGAGACAGCTCCATACCCGGCTGCCCGGGAGTCCGCGCCTCCTCTTCCTCAAGTACGGTTTTGAATATGTCCAGGCTCCGGAGATACCGTTGTAAGATCTTGGGAACCTCTTCCTCGTCGAGGAAAGTATCATAGTTGTTCAGTCGGTCTTGTAATAGCCACCACGGGGCGGAACCAAAGAGCTGCGCTGGGCCGACATAGGACCATTCGAGGTCCACCAACCCCACCACAGTGAGATCCTCTGCGCTCCGGACGATCAAGTTGGCAAGGCCAAGATCGTCACAAATGAGCTTGTGAGGTCCGAATGCGTAGCTGGGTTCGACAAGCTGCGGGGCAACGGCCTGAAGGGCGCGAAGGGCAGCATATTTGGCTTGGGTGACGGTGGGACCACCGGCAGAATTAGGCTGGCGCTGGAATTGTTCCCAGTCTTGGCCAGCCAGGTAGCAGAAATAGTCGGCAGTGCCAGAGAAGCCCAGGTTTCGGTCGCCTTGGTGGAATTATGTATGCAATTAGTATTTTGTTTCTCAAGCCAATCATGGGTATCCGCTGCTAGAATTGTAAACACGAAAAACAACAAGAGGCAAACAAGAGGCAAACCAAATGTCAAAAAAGGGCATACCAAAAGTGTCGACCCCTCCGGTTTGCAGGATATCGTGCACCTTGAAAGTCAAGGGCCGGACAGGAGCCTTAAAGCCGGTAATGGGCGTTGGGAGGCTGCCGAGGACGGGAAAGTCGATCTGGAAAATCTGGAGCAGGATGCGGGCGAATTGTCGGTAGAGAAACTTGACATCTTCTTCGCAGATGTCGTCCCGAAGTAATCTGGTATTGTGCTGCTGCCGGAGCAGCGTATTGACACTGACCCCTTCGATAAATTCCATCACAATGTAAGGACCCAGGCCGAGCGGGTTGTCGGCGCTCAGCCCCCAGGCAAAGATGTTCGGGACGGGTACGTTCCTAGCACGGAGAAGGCTCAAGACCTCCACCTCGACTGCGATCTTCTCGTCGGCGTGCTCGTCGCAGACGCTGCCAACAATGGGCATGCGGAGAAGCCAGATGGTGCCATCACAAAAGCACAGCTTTTGGCACAGATTGTACGAGCCGTTGAGGAAGTTGCCGTCGAGGCTACATTCCAGCTTTTGGGGGTGTAAGGATGATATCCAGCTAGTTACAAGGCCTGTGACGCGAGCTCGGTTAACTCGTTCAACCCAGAGTTCCCTCTGGATATCGTGAAGGAGTTCAATGGGCTTGTTGATGTCCATAATCCTGAGTGAGGTGAGAGGTGGTTGCGGAATGGTGTGTCATAGTTGACATCCCTTGATCTTTGATGGCTGTCAGAATGTTTGTATTTCAGCCACGTGGTACCGAGCGTCCATTGCCTCGAAGTATTCCCTATTTAGGAAAATACTCTCGCCGTGTTTTCTTCTGCCACTTACCAGATTAGGTTACTAAAGTAAACACCGTATTAACGATGGACTTGCTGGCGTCAATCAAAGCAATCGAGGTCAGAGCCCAAACACTTTGGGGATATAGCAATATAGAGGATGGCCAGCATCTTCGTAAGAGGTACAGTATGGAAAAAGCTGGAGACCAGGGAAGCGTTGTGCCAATCTCAGCGCGCAAAGGTTCTGGTGGAACTGTGAGCCAATGTTGGGCTGGGGAGTCTGGCTGCGGGTAATGCCCTCTACGACCAGATGAGTGACTTCCAACAGGCAGTTTTAGTGACGTTCCAGCCAGAACGCCCCCTGAGGGCCTTGTCAACAGCAGATAGCCGAGGCCACGGTGTGATAACAGGCGCCCGGTCTCCTTGTGGCACGATTCAGGAAACGCATCTATCCAGCTGAGGACCAAGCCAGGGCACGAGAACACGAAGTATGTACCTCTCTATATACCCATGTCTGGTCAATCTGTGAGTGAATCTGCCGTGTATAATAGTAGATAATGTACCTCTTGAACCTCTTGCCGGCCTATCCCCGAACCCCCGACACGTTTGACGACGAATTTGGTCATCAACTCAATCTATGACAGACTCTTGGCCAATATTTGCCCGCGTCCTCGGACGAAAAAAGGACACGCTCTTTGGACTTTCTCACAGATTCACAGATTCACAGTTGGAATGTGTCGAACCCTTTCCAGCCGTCAAGTGCGTCGTCAAGGATCTCTTTGTACTTGTTCACTCCGCCCAGATACACGAGCTGCTCTACGAGTTTTCCGGGGATGTTTGCGCCGGTATACCAAGACTCGGTGAACTGTTTGTTATGACAATTTTTGTCGTGTTAGTTTTCGAAAGGATCAACTTTGATGGGGCACCAACGAAGAAGCGAAGGAAACAAAGCGGCGGAGGATGTGCCTCGAAAGAGGACATTTGGGAGGTTTGATGTCCTTACCGGGAAGAGTGTCTGCTTGTGCATTTCCTGAATCCCTTCTCTCCACGTGCGGGCGGCCTCTGCGTTCCCCTCAATGGTGGCAATGCCTTGGTCGTTCATCTTCTTAATCGCCTCACAGATCCAATCCCTTGAATCTCGATGCAAGGGGGGGCCGTTCGAAAGTTGAGAAGGTGATTGTGGCTGGTGGGTGGCGAGTCCATCGAGAAAGAGTGAATTAGCCCGGCATCCTTATCGGGGCGGAGAAGGAAAGGAGAGGGAAGAGGCTATTAGAAAGAACCACATTCACGCTGTACATTATAAAGAAGTTGGGCATGTCGGGCACACAGATCCCCAGATTAGTGTATACGCCATCCTTCTATTTCTCCTTGAGCGTCACTCCGTGCTTGTCGCTGATGTTGAGATCTATCAAGCTCCCCGTAACGTTATCGTAGCCTGGGGCAAGAAGGACGACATCGAAATTGCGAGTTTTGCCGTCCACAGTGGTGACACTCGTGGTGGTAAACTCCTTGATGGGCGTCTCCTTGAGGTTGACTAGCTCAACATTTGGCCGATCGATCGATTCGTAATAGTCGCGCTCGAGGCTGCTACGCTTGGTGCCCATGTAATAGGGCTGCACGACTGGGCATACAATGTTGCGTTTTGCAACATCTTTGACTCGGCCCTCTGTCTTTCTCCGCCAGTAGCCATACACAACTTTGTTGACCTTGGTGTCCAGTACCCATTCGCGATAGTTACACATCAAATACTTGAAACCCTCCCCGATCGAGAAGCTCGTCCCACGCCTTTGTCCGTTCTTGTTCTGTCGCATCGTAGTAGGAGCCAGGGAGCGAGGCATAGGGGAACCCTGAGCCCGTCAGTCTGCAGTGGTCGAGGAGAGCCTGGACAAACCCCCGTCCAGCCTTCTGATCCGCAACTGACGGGCGGTTCTGTCCCATCAGCAGGTTGATGGCCGGTTGACAAGGAAGGCCGTAAGTTGGCAGTCCTCCTTGGCCAGTGTCTGAAGAATTTGAACCCCACTGGCACCGTTTCCTACGGCGATGGCCTTGTTCGTCACATCCAGACCTTCGTGCGGGTAACTGGCTGAATGGTAGATTTTACCGCCGTATTGCTGGATTCCTGGCCAGGAGGGCAAGTATCTCTTGTGCGAGGAGCCGGATGCAGCAACGACAAACTTGGAGGTAAAAAGAATGTTAGAGTTCGCGGTCGAGGTCCATCTCCCTCCATCGTGCCACACCTTGGTCACCAGGGTGTCGAACACAGTGTCCTTTCGGAGGTCCCAGACATCTGCTAGGTGATTGAAGTAGTCTCGGATCTCTGCGCCCCCGGGAAACCGTTCCTTCCAGTACCGAATCCTGGTATGTTCCGTACTGTGAGAATTGATACAACGGGATCTCAGAGTCAACCGCCACACCGGGATAGCGGTTCCAGTACCAGCAACCGCCATAGCCAGAGCCGGTTTCGCATATTTTCACCTTCTATCCCAGTTTTCGGAGCTTGTGCAAGGCATAGCAGCCACTGAAGCCGGTACCTATGACCAGCACATCCAGTTCTTCCCGAGACCTGAACCCGTCGGAGTCGATGTCGTTGACGTGTGCAGCACCATTTGTCTTCATCTCGTGCTGGACATTGCTTGGTTCGGTCGGAACTGTAATGCGCCCGGATAACTCGATATCTTCGAGCGTGTCAGCATTTGCGACGACTTCAGAGGCAGAGTGGATGGACATGATGTTCTCGAGGCCCATGTGACAGAGTCTTCACAAATTGGTTAGGCGAAAGCCATGTCGAGGTATTACAATGTTTTGTCGCTGTTAATAACTGCAGTAATTGAACCAATCAGGCGGATGCTCCATAAAATATTCCCTAGTCAACTGGACGGAATGGGTGAACGGATCTCGGAATCATGTCTAGGAAGTTGATTGCATCGGAAAATCTACGTCAATTTGTCGTATAGCCCAAGAAAGTAGGGGAGAACCCAAATAGAGAGGGATAGAATGGGCGAACGATGACTTGTCTGGTGAGTGAAGTGGCTGCTGTTGTTCCCCATACAGGACAGTGCCCGGGTCTCTGGTGCAGGCAGAGATCTCTCAACAATCATTAGATTCATATTTTGAATATCTGGGTGGTGTGAGATCTAGGCTATCAAGGTGAAGGAAAAGTAGCCGCAATGGCCAGAATATTGAGATAAGATCATAACTTGTGTGTCTGAAAAGAAGAATGAGGGTGTTGGTTTCAATCGAAGAAGGGGTGTGTTTTGAGGCTAATGCCGAAGAAGCCTAGCGAAGGGCTCGCCAAAAGCCATGTCTCCCACCTATCGAATGTGGCGAAATTGTACCACGACACGAGATCCTGAGGTCCACGCTTACAAGTTTCCTTCAGCCGCGACACGAGAAGATCGACGTAAGTCTGCAACATGCTCTCTTGCTCGCGGAGGGCCTTTTCCGAAAACGCGGGAGCGATCGCCCGTCGAAGGCGTAGGTGGTGGTCATGGGGCGCGTTGACGATAGAATAAGCCCCGTTGGAGGATGGCATGATCCCGGCACCATCGAGGTCCTTGGGCATTTCCACCGACCTGTGGCCGTAACTGTCGAGACATGTTAGCTATTTTGCTGGTCTCGGCACGCAATTCAGTCGAGGGGACAATACATCTGCCTCCATGCCGCCGGCTCGGTATAGGAGAGCTCGTTGGGAGCAATCCTCACAACAGGGCCGTATTGCTTGTGGAGTGCCGTGAGTCGCGTGTGGATCTGACCGCTGGTCGTATTGTAGAACCAGGGAAGTCTGCTCGCGGCCCAGGCTTTGGGGCCGGGGTATTGTCTCAGGGGGTGTAGATACACATTGTAGACAACGTTGGCAACAGCATACAGCAACAGCTTGCACGCTCGTTAATGGTTTCATAGCAAACAAGGCGGAAACATACCGATATAGGGACAAATATGATCACGACTACTATCCTCATCTTGACATTCGGCTCCTCTTCGCTCATACTTGACTAGAAGAATATAAGCCTGTGAGCAAAGGCCAAATCAGCAGCGTTGATACTGGTTTTCATGTGTCAGTTTAGGAGCAGTGATGCCGGTTGCTGAGGGCCAAGGAGTTCGTCGCGTCGGAGAGAGACCATCCCTATATACTCTAAGCATGTTTGAGGTAATACTAGGAGTGTCGAGGGTTTCGAGTCTGCATTGAATCAGCCAGAACTGGAATATGGACGCCATTCCGAGGGAGAGAAAAGCATTTATCCAAATTCCGTATTGAATGCTGAGTTTGTTCTGCCTCGGTTTCGGTAGGAAGGTTAGCCGATAGCTTTCACGTGACGACTTCAAACTGCGCCCCACCAGATTGAGTCGATAATCAATTCAATCAGTGTCACCACAGTCAGCAATTGTAGCAGTTGCTGTCATTGCAATTCGACATTCCAAATCACAGCATCGATGGTATGGCACTTGGAATGTACAGTAGTAGGCGGCATGCAGGTACTCGTCCTTATATCCCCAGCCACCAGTACTTCTGCATCTTGCTGAAAAAGACTGCGCCACAACCCCCGCAGGCAATTGTCCGCTTGTCTCCAACGATATTACCGAGTCCCGGCTATGGGACCTCGACGAACACGCAAGTCAATTGTCCCTCCTTCTACTCGGGCCGTGCTTCATGTGGGAGAATCTGCTGTCTCCATTACGAAATGCAGGTCAATTCGTCAGAGGGGACGAAGCATTGAAAGGACACCGCGTTTTAGAAATCCCTAGGAGTTGATATGCTCCCATGCCCTGTCGATATTGTTGTTCTCTCATAGTATTCATCCCACCTGGGCACCGCAACTCGACACCAATAAAATACAAAGCTGTGGTTTTATGAGATCGCCTGGTGAACAGTAAGAAAGGCAATAGCGATACCCTAACAACCATGTCGCACCCACCACCTGAACGGTTCCTTCATGGCAAAGTCGCCATCGTCACCGGCGCCGGATCTCTTGGTGATGGAATCGGCAACGGACGCGCCGCCGCCCTTTTGCTAGCGCAAGATGGTTGCTCGGTGGTGTGTGTGGACCTAAAGCACAGTCTGGCACAGCGGACCGTCGAAATGATTGAATCGGTAGGCCACGGGGCAGGAATTGCCATAGCAGCAGACGTAACCAAGGAGGAGGACTGTCAGAAGGCTGTAGCCCTCGCAGTTGAGAAGTACGGGCGTCTGGACATTCTGGTGAACAACGTCGGTAGGTCCCTTTGGCAGTTCTATGGATGACGATAACTTCCTCCCTTTGGTTCTGACTGCTTTATCCAGGCATTACAGGCCCCAAGGGCACCACGACCGAAGTCGACATGCAAGCATTTTATAAAGCCATGGAAGTCAACGTCGGGAGTATGATCCTGATGGCCAAGTATGCGATACCTGCGATGAAGAAGAACGAGGGTCAGTGTGCAGGGGCCATTGTCAACCTCGCCAGCGTTGCGGGTCTGCGTGGTGGCCATCCAGCCATATTCTATCCAACGTCCAAGGGATCCGTCGTCAACTTGACCCGTGCCATGGTAACCAATACCTTCTCCAGTCGGGCTGCAGCCAAATAACCATATGCTAGGCAACACACCATGGTAGAGACCGGGTCAGAGTGAACTGTGTCTGTCCAGGTGAGTTTGACCTCTTTGAGAATACCACCTCAGCTTGACTTGGGTCGAATTTACTGATCTTTGCGGAACATTTTGTTTTCAGGAATGGTCTACACACCCATGATGTAGTAAGTGCGCCATCCACCCTCCTCCTGCACGAAAATCATCTTCCAACACAAAATATCTAACATGGATTAAACAGTGGCGTCGAGGGCGGCATGTCTGACGCAGAACGAAAAGCTCGTGCATCGCGTAGCATCCTCCGCACAGAAGGCAGCGGCTGGGACGTTGGTTCCGCGGTGCGTTTTCTCGCGTCGGACTGTGCTCGATGGATCACAGGTGGGTGTTTCCATTCCACTTGGCGAAGGAGACAGACGAGTGGTGTGACTTACTCTGACAACGATACTGACCGACCCTTTGTAGGTGCTATCCTGCCTGTCGATGCCGGTGCGACAGCTGCTGTAGGACTGGGTGTCCCGAGCCTTCACGATGCGTTTCTGGGAACAATCGGGGCCAAGTTGTAATAGTCGACCCAACCGTTATGCTACCAAATCAGGTAATGCCTAAACCATATGAATTTTGCTTGCAATATTTTTGCTATCCATATGGTTCTTCTGCTTGATTGACTCGGCCATGAGATCTGAAAAAGTCAAAGTCTCACGCCTCCATTGTTTATGGTCGGGGTCCTCCATGGGTCCAACACCCGAGATCTGCCATCAAGGGTCGAGGTTGTCTGTGTGCCAAACTCCAGTCTTTCACTCCTCCCCTTCTTCATCCACATCCCGTCCCTTCTTCCTTCCCATCACTGGTGGCCACCTGTCATAACCATGTCTTTAATTACGGCGCTCCACGAGCGCATATCTCAGATGACTCCTATGGAGAGGTTCGATTGACAGTAGCTTTTCACTGTTGGGCCGATGAATATGCCGCGACGCCTGACAAGCCCGGACTTCCAGACCGCTTTGCAGTCAAGCAGGGCCATACCAAGGTCGGCCATGTGGCAGAGAGAGTTGGTGAGGCGGATATTGGCCTTGCGAAATTGGATGACGGCATTACCTTTTCTAACCGATTTCTCGACATCGTCAGTTCGGCGAAGACACTGCTGCGCATGGATGATATTACTCAGGGAGATACGGTTCTTATCGACAGTTTTGTTACTGGACGACAGGCACTACCATGTGTCGGAAAACGTATTGTCCCTACAGAAGGGTCTGCGTCGATTCTCAAAGGGAAGGCGGGAGATGTTCCTCAAAAGGGCAGATACATACAACGACGCCAAAGCATCTGGGCGACCAATAAGCCGGAAATATGCGCATCTACGAAAATTCGTGCTGGTGTATGCCGGGAGCGCCATAGTGCGGATTCAAGCCAAAGGTGATGCAGAGGGTTTGGGCCGCGGTGAGATTTGTGGATTTGTGCCCTGGCCAGGTTCACAGGAAACACTCGACAGCAATGGCAGGTTGTTTTGCTTTGCTGATGCGCTGGATGAATTGATCGACGATGGCTGGACATGTGTCCCGGCTCTGGAGTGCGTAGTGACGCTATAAAGGATCGGGAGAACCATTGGGACAAGGGGAAGAGTGGGTGGGAAGGAGTTGATCTCCAAGTCCTGATACCAGATATATACATCGATGGCGCACCGAAAAAGACAGTGCTCATTGTGCCATTAACTACCTACCTACTTACCCACCTACCGACACGCAAGTACTCCCTAGGAATTTTATCTCTTTCCAACCCATCTACTTCTCCGCCATACCACTGTTGACACTGCCTGTGCTGGAGGTCATGCCGCCATCAATAATCAGTTCCTGGCCCGTCATATGGCGGGACGCGACGGAACTGGCGAGGAAGAGGACCGCGTTGGCGACGTCGGCGCTGGTGCCCATCTCGCCCGTGGGGACCTGCGCGTTCCTCGTCCGCACAAACTCGTCGTAATCGCCGCCGTAGTACTCTGCGATGCGGGACACGAGGGGCGTGGAGATCAACCCGGGAACGACGACGTTGATCCGCACGCCCTTGTCGGCGTAGTACACGGCCGTGTGCTTGGTGAACATGTGGACGCCGGCCTTCGCCGCCGCGTACGCGGCCTGCGGCTTGCCGATGTATCGCAGGCCGGCGATGCTGCCGATGTTGATGACCGCACCGCCAGCAGGTTGGGCGGTCAGCACAGGCAGCACAAAGTGGCACATGAGGTAGACGGATTTGAGGTTCAGCGTGAGTTCCTGGTCCCACAGCTCCTCGGGCATTTCGACGGGGCCGCCACGATGCGCGCCCCCGACGTTATTGACGAGGATGTCGACGCGGCCGTTGTGGCGCTGTGTCACGGCGCGCACGAACGTCTCGATCGACGCCGAGTCCGTCGCGTCCGCGACAGCCACGTCCACGACCGCGCCCGGTACGTGCTTCTCGATCCGCCGCTTCGTGCGCTCCGCGGCTGCGAGGTCCACGTCGCACCCAAACACCTTGACGCCGGAGCGGGCGAGCGCGAACGCCGCCGCGGCCCCGTTGCCCCAGTTGTCCTCGACCGAGGGGTCGCCGAACTGCCCGATCCCCGTCACGATGGCAACTTTGCCGGGAAGGTCTGGGTATATGGGGATGGGCTCATCTTGGAACGCCGGTCTGGGTCTGTTGTGTGTGGACGTGGATGTTGCCATATTCGTGGTATTTCCCGTGTCGGACAGGATGTCAGATATCAGAGAGAGGGGGACGATGTGTCGGGTAGAGGATGTAGGGCAGCAGACACTAACTAACCGACACAACTCAACTCATGGCATGAGGTCGACGTACCCACAGACGCTCACACACATTAACAGAGTATTAATCCTGAGGGGAAGGAGTGTAGAGTAGAGTGTAGAGGGTAAAGAGGGAGAGGAGAGGAGAGGAGAGGAGAGAAACCCGATCCCGTACAACCAGACTGACCTGATCTATTTGTACTTGTATTCGTACTTTGTACTCGGACTGCCTGAGTGAGTGGCTGCTCATCATCGTCCGGCAAATAAGTCAATCAGTGGTTGAATATCCTGACAGCCGCGAGGAGAGGAGAATCGCCGACAGAAAACTCCAAAAAATCTGTCCGAGGCTTTTGGATCCGAAGAATGTTGGAGTAAAGAGAACGAGTATGTACTCGATCCTCGTGTGGGACCCCACGAGTAGATATGTGGAGTACATACGTACTTAAGTACATACATATATACATAGCCTATCGACGTGCCGATACACAGGTCTGCGAGACTCGGGTGTTTCAAACCGTGGAGGAGTTGGGAGCAGTCATCCCTCCTGAATGAAAGACGACACCTGCACTGCATTATGTAAAAGGGGCAGCATCTTCCACTGCTCTTTGACGGCGACACGCTCTCAAGGTTCTAGGTAAGTAGCACCCTGGACATATGTACTATGTAATTGCTAAGTCTGTTAGACCTGCCCGTGTAGATAGTCAAGACAAGTCATCCAACGCATCCCTTCGCGCCTTCCTTCCTCGCAGTTGCCTCAACTGTGCCGCAAACTGGGATTTCAGATTTCACCCTTTCTATCCAGGCAGCCATTTTGCCCCCTTGCCATGCCCAGTCATTTCCTACTCGAGGTCTCAAGGTCTCATCATCATTCCTTTTCCTCCGTCTTCAGATCCTCAGTCTTGTTTCCTTCTACGATAGAGGACTGAAGCCCGTGATAACACCTCAGGAATGAGTCTTCGCAAGCGTCGGGCTAGTGACGGTGGATTGAGTGGCTGAGTGGTCAGCCGACGGCCAAATGTGCTCGCACTGAGACTATGGAACCTCAACTCGATCAGGTCAAGGTCTCCACCTAATATCATCATCAATTCTAATGTCAATGGCAGGATCGCCGGTCCTTCTGACTCGCTAAAGGCCGGTGAATATTCCATACAAGTCAAGCTTAGATCCACGTCCAAGGCTGCACGCAATGACCCAGAATTCAGCACTGCCTGAACGTGAGCTGTACAGAAAGATCTTCTTGGAGAAGTCGAATGGAGGACCAACTACGGTGGTACATCGCTTTGAGACCTCCCTCGCGGCCCGACCTCCTAGCCCATATCCCGACGAAGATGAATCCCTCGAAAAGGTAGCCGTTAGCATGTGTCAATGGAGGAGCGAGTCAAAGAGATGGTGTCGTGATTAGCCAGGACGGTGAGCAGACCAAGGTAATGCGGAAGATGAAAGTGATGACGACGTTCAAAGTTACCTAGATGTTGAAGATGAGGATGATGAAGATGACAGCAACTACGACAGCGAGGATGAAGATCGCTTCGAGTATGATCCAGACTTTGAGTTCAAGTGGCTGGAGCCTATCGATCTTGCTGAAAGGACTGGGGTCTGTCGAGCCTGTCGTGGAGCTCCAGGGTCCGGATGCCCTACTGCGAATAGTTAGAGGATGCACGTGCCGGAAATGTCTGCAAGGGTTTTTGAGTCCCCGGATGTCACACGCTCTCCCATGTCAGGCCGACGTCGGATACGATTCGATGCAAACCTACCTGAGTGTAGGAACGACCATGAGTTTGGCTTTGTTAGTGGTATGTGCGGTTACAGGCGCATTTCACTGACAGTGACAAAGGACTGGGTGGGCAATCAATCGTCTTGACGAGGACGGGAACATGGTCGATTCGTTGTTGTAGCTGCCTGCGAGCTGGTCTGGCGTGGCGTTCGATTAGGGGGATTGATGGGAACACAAAAAAAGGCGCGTTGCTCAATGATATTGATAGTTGACGTCCTTGTGGTTCACTCCGAAGGCACGAGGGGCTATCTTGCTTGACCCCGTCTCCACTCCTAGCCAAGCGGCCGTCATGGATACGCGGTGTTTCAAGGAGTGGATGATTGCCTTGTTGTTTGTGAAAGGGACAACGTAGGAACAGCCTTGTGTAAGTTTGACGGACGCGAGGCTGCAAGGCTGAGAAAATATCTTTACGTTGTGTGTGATCAATAGTGGCAAGCAATGCTGCAAATACGAGGCACCTGTAGTACCAGCATTCATTCAAACGACGAGCTGAGCTGAGCTGAGCTGGTTGGTTGTGTGTGACAGTGAGATAATCTATAGAAGAAGATGATCAATCAACCGGCCTGACTAACTGCCCACTGCTTACTGCCAACTGCTTGCTGCCAACTGCTTGGTCGTCTCTTCTCTGGGTTTGCGTCAAGAGGATCTCGTCACGTCACGGCTAGAGGACGAGAAAGGCAGGATCCCATTCATCCGCAAGTACGAGGCACAGTACTCGGTATGTCGCAAGCCGACGCGCAGTTCTGCCTCGCCTCATCGCTCTGAGCAGGGCAGGGCGACGATAGATACCCTTTCCCTATTGATTCTATCAACCCAAAGTCAAGGTATATGCCATGTGCCACGTGCCATATGGCATGTCTGCACATCTGGATCTAGAGTGATGTTGTCGATGTTGTCGTCCCCTTCTGTAAGTGTAACGTATGTCAAGTCTCGTCCTGAGCCCTGCACAGTAGCATCATGCAGCAACGCCGACCATCTTCTTTATCGTCCTCTCTGGAAAAGTCAGTCTTCCTCGTTGCCTTCTATGATCTCATAGCCCTCGCTGCCACCAATGTCGTCAGAATCGTTATCCTCGTTCTCATCCTCATCCTCATCGTTGTCTTCGTCTTCGTCGTCGTCATCGTCATCCTCGCCATCGACGGCTTTCAACCCGTAATCGTCCTGGAAGTAATTCAGGTCGTGGATTTCGGGTGAAAAGCCCGCGTCTTTCAAGCCGCTCTGGATCCCCTGTCACCACGTAGAAATAGTCAGCTCATAAAAGTCCGAGAAAAACATAGACAGCCCACATATCTCTCACAACGGGGATGACAGGAACGAATTCGGTCCAGGCACACAAAAACACTCACCTCCTTCAGTCCGGGTGCACAAGTCACCACGACATCCGCCTTCTCAGGCACAAAGACATTAAACACCACTCGCTGTAGCGCGTCCTTGATATCTGACACGCTGACGTCTCTCACGCGTTTCAACATTCTTTGCATATGATCATCCGGCAGACGCTGCATCACGCTTCGGATAAAACTCATCGCTGCAGCACTTGCCAGGGTGGCTTGCTCGTTTGCAAACATGACCACGATGGAACTGATGGCTCCCTCCAGCATGAGCGGGTCGAAGTCGACTGCTCCGGTCATGTAGTCCGAGATGATCTTCCGGGACGCTTCGAATGCCTTGTACGCATCGGGCGAACGGTAGACGTCAAGGTGGATGAAGCCAGATTCAATGTCAAAGCCCATGTTGGTCCCATAGGCTAACCCAGTGCCTCGTACAGCGACCCAAAGTGGTCCTTCCACAGCGTTCATATACGCCAAAGCGACCATGATGGCTGGCAGTTGCGGGTCGTCGTACGAAGTCGGTCCACGAGCCACGGCAAACGCAAAAGATGAGTCGATCGTGGGCATGGGGACGACGTACGCCAGTTTTCCGGGGTTCTTGCCGGCCTCGCTGAGTCGGTCGATGCGGCGGCCAATAGGGGTCAGCTCGTCGGTTGGGTCCAATCTCTCCAAGAAGGGTTGCCAGGTGCTCACAGGCTTCTGAGCCTTCTCGAGGTCAGTGATGACCAGGATCCGATAGTTCTCGAAACGACACAGTAAATTGCGCAGTCGTTCCAGTTGGCTCACCACTCGCTCTGGATCAACCTTGAGCAAGTGCCTGATGCGCTTGAGGTAAAGCGCCTTGACCAATATAGTCCTCGCACGCGTTATCGACTTGGGTGCCAGGTGCGTCATGAAGTGAACCGTCATCATCATATCATCGCCACTGCGCTTCGCATCCGGCACATCTGCCAGAAGACGGGTATTGACAGCCTTGAGCCGTTCCACATCGAAGATGGAGTTGTAGAGTAGTTCGGTCAACCACTTGACGGCCACAGCGTACCGTTCGTTCTCCACCTGGAAACTTATCCGTATGCCCTCTACGTTGCCCAGATTGTTCGCTGCATCGATAGAATAGCCTACGGTATCCCGCTCGAGTTCGGTAACTACCTGACGGAAGTCAATGGTCTCGTCACCTCGCTTGATCGGTAGGCTGAAGAAAGCTTCCATATAGATCGCCAGGAGGGGTCGAAGGTCGTCGGGGAGAGTCTCGGTCGAGACGACCAGGTGCACTCGAGTGAAGTTTGTCGGGATGTGTTCAAAATTAAGAAAGAGTGGTACATCTTTTGCATCCCCATCGATGATTTTCTGGTATTTGTTGTCTCGCTTTCCGAGATCCAACGCGCGACCTGCTCGAGCGCCTGGGATTGTCACAAAATGGATCGATTCTGTCAAGGGCACTTTGAACTTTCCCAGTAACGCTCTCGGGATCTCACGGTCATTCTCGGCCTTTGCTGCATCCAGTTTTTCCTGCATTTTCTTCAGGCCCTCGGGTCCTAGTCTGGCTTTCTGCTCTTCGATTCGGTTCGCTTCATCCGTCTTCAGCTTTTCTGACAATCGCGCTGAAGGAACACCCAGGATCGACACATGAGGCGCATCTGAAATGTACTTTCTGATATAGGCTTTCCACTGGTCTTCCGTCCAGCTTGTAAGCGTCTTGATATAATGTTTCAATGATTTCGCAACCTCCAAGGTCGACCCATCTCTCTTTCCGTACAGGTAGTCGGAAATGATAAAATCTGCAAAAGCCGTGGCGGAGCCTTCAGCATTGTACTTGGTCGTTCTTACTACACGGTCGATGCAGTCCTTCATGAAATCCATATTCAGGGGCTGTTCCATGGCCTCTTTCAACACCTCAAAGAAACGTTTCTCGACCTCTTCCAGCCGCTTGGTTTCGACACTGGACATGGAAAACTGAATCTCCGTTCGCGGGCGGCTATCGAGTTGGTAGAAGACACCGCTGGCCAACTGCTCCTTTTCCACGAGGACGTGGTCAAGCACTGCCGCTGAAGAACCGGCGAGATAGTTGAGGGCAACATTTAGTGCCCCTAGCTCCAGAGCGTCTGCACAGTTGGGACCCAAAAAGCGAATATCGACTTCGCCGAATGACTCGTCCTCCTCGGGAAACTCGACTCTTAATAGAGTCGTCTGTTCCAATGCGGGTGCAAGTTTGGATTCGATCCACGGCCGTTTGAAAGGAGCGTCTGGACTGGGGATATCCGGTAGGATTGACGTTTCGAATTCGTCCAGGATGGCTAGTAACTCGTCGTGGTTTGCCTCACCAAAGATCGCCACACAGAGATTCTTGGGCTGATACATTTCCCGGTGAAATTCTCGAATGCGGTCGGCGGTGAGGACGCGAAGTTGTTCCAGCATCCCTCCTGTCTCGTAACGATAGCCCACCCCTTCGGGATAGAGGATTCGTTTGGACTGGAGCTCGATCAACTCCGACGCCATATTTTGCACGCCCTGCATCTCTGAGTACACCACTCCAGCATCGTTGCCACTTCCGTCAATGTGATGAACCTCGGTTGTGCAGCCCGCATCTGTCAATGTGGGAAGAATGACGTGTTCCAGGTAGACCGGGA
This sequence comes from Fonsecaea nubica, assembly GCF_001646965.1. Taxonomy (NCBI): domain Eukaryota; kingdom Fungi; phylum Ascomycota; class Eurotiomycetes; order Chaetothyriales; family Herpotrichiellaceae; genus Fonsecaea; species Fonsecaea nubica. Next base: position 35,650 of record NW_019173804.1, on the reverse strand, counting down.
GAATTTGAGCAAAGCCTGCCCAGCCCGCGGTTTCTAGAGTGTATGCTGTGTGGTCCGTCGCCGTCCATGCGTTGGTACCTGCATACGCTCTCGTAGCGAGTTTGTCCAAGAAACCCTTGTACTTGTAGTTCTTGGAGCCCATGAAGCACAGATGCTCCAACGTATGAGGTGCCCCCGAGTCATCGTGGATTTCAGTGGCCAGCACGAAGAAGCCATGCAATTTAGGGCCTTCCTGGTCGACCACGATCACTCGCATACCAGTGCGTTCGGACTCATACTGGGTGATGGTGCAGGGGCAGTAATCTGGCTCGATTCTTTGGCATTGTCGAAAGCGGGGCTTTGCCCGGATGGAGACCATGTCAGCGAAAGAGAAATGCTTTCTGAGCGGTTGATCCAGAGGCGAGATATGCTGCTGAGTTGCCCACGTGAGATTAGCCAGATGGACGCTGCCGGAATGGAGCAGCGGGAGGAGGTGGTCGTGCGTACTCGGAGTCAAGAGCGCCAGAAAGCAAACAAGCAGTGAAAGTAGAAAGACGACAAGGCCCGCGTGCATGTACTTTTGGTCACCCTTAGGCACCGGACATTCTTCCAAGCAGAGAGGTCGACAAGAACTGAAAAAAAGGGCGAGGCCTCAACTCATCGAGGACAGCCTTGTCCTTATCATCGACTCACCAGTCAGCTGACGTGCAGGTTTGCCTCTTCTGTTCTTTCTTGTTCAACACACTGTGCAACCCCCTCGACTGAACAGAGAGTGCCAGAGGCAAACGACAGCACCAGAGCACAGCGAGAGGCGAAGCTCGAACGAGGTTAGCCCACCGAACGTGGAGGGTTTGACGGCGAAGGCAGCAACGTCCTCGTGTTCGTCCAACGTTCGCTCGGCTCGCGTCGCAGCGGGTCTCGCTAAAGTGACCAACGGAGAGAGAAGTAGAGCGACAAGGAGTTCTCTCGAGGAAATGGCTCGGCCAGGACTGTGTTCGCCAACGGCAGCCAAGTCAGCGATGAATGCAGTTGGCTTCGTCACCGCCGCCGAGTCCGACATTCGAAGACCTCAAGTCTTGGCATGTGGCACAATTCGATTGTGAATCTTGGTCACGTGAGCAGCAATTCACCGTGCCAGAGAAATACCTTGGCATGTTTACATCACCCAACTAGTGAGTCAGCTAGAGATTTAACTAGTCTAGTTACGGTTAGTCACCGGAAGAACTAGCAATCCAAGTCCTCCTCTTGGTTGCAGCTTCTCTTCTCCTTTCAGGACAACAAGTTCAGCATATCAAGGGCAGTGTGATGAAGAAGCCTCAGGCTGGACTGTGATGCCTACAGGTCCGAAGCCTCAAAACTACATACTCCATTTATCCACTTCAACAAATGGTACCTATATATTTAGGTAGGGATGCGTCCCATTGGAACACGATCCGGGAGTACCACCCTGATCAACCACCGAATCAAGAAGACATCTCGCCCCATGATGAGATTGCTGAGATCAAGCAACCTCCCCCCGCGCTATAAACGACTTCAACTCCATCTCCTGGCCAAACAACGTCACCTTGAACGGTCGCTCGATGACCACAAACTCAAAGTTCCTACCCATGCCGGCACCGTGGAAGTATCTGCGCATATCCTCTTCGGTGAAGCCGTGCTTGTTGATGGTCTGTAGGACGTTTCTCGCCGGCTCGGGGAGGTCTGTACCTAGCAGCAATTCGGGTCTCTCGTCTGAGAAAACCCGGTCGAGGACCACGCAGACACCCCCCGGTCGTAGTGTCTTGGAGAGGCGACGTAGCAGTCCCTCGGGGTCGGCAACGTGGTGGAGCGCCGCACAGACGACAGCGATGTCGAAATCACAGAGGACCGGGTCTCTGGGCTGCGGTTCCGCGAGTAAGTCGCACTGAAAGGCGTGGGCTTTGGCATGGGCATGGCCATCCAATCCTTCAGCCCATTTATTGTACTCGGCCACCATGTTTGCAGAGAGGTCAACCCCTACTGCTTCTGTGACGTAGGGAATCAAGGCCTATTACGAACAGGCACCAGACCAGAGTGCGACTTCGTGTCAGTGCTTGCTTTCCAAGTCCTCTGCATGACTCGTGATCACCGACAGCCAGATCGGGGTCGAAGACATCTGTACACACATACCTTTGACACCGTCCCCGAGCCACAGGCATAGTCCAGCAACTTCACTGGATCTTTCCCATCTGTTGAATTGCTGTCGGACCCCAACTTGGCCGAGATCCACAATCTCCTCTCCTTCAACTCCTCAATGACGGCCTGTATGAACGGCGCCCAGGTATCCTGGTGACTCGAGGCGACTTGACTAGAAAGCTCGAGACTTGGTCAAAAACGTCGCATTGACATCCGGTAAGTTCACCGAGATACGGGTGGGGGTCATACTCAAAGTGCTCGCGGTTGCGAGTCGTGATATCGGCCATTTCTTTCTATCTCTGAGAACTACCAGGAAGTATTGCAAATGCGTGCTCCTCCAAACAGTTGATTCCACTCCTTTTCTTTTTGTTGGACACAGTGAACTCGGATATGGGCCAGGCGGAGCTTATAGATATAGATATAGATATACACAGATGGGAAATGGTTAACTTGCCTACCCCAGAACGGAAATACTCCCGCTAATGGAGGAAAGGTGAGTGAGGACCTTGACCCCGTCCAATGACGGAGTAGGTATTTACCCCTTGGTTCTCCATCTCAATGGCGCAAAAGTCTCCGAGTGTCCATATACACCCATAACCCGGATTTGCAGCAGACAGGTTGTGAAAGCGTTGGCAGGTCTTGACGGGTGACGGAGACTTTCGAGACGGAGACTTTTTGGAAAACGTCCAGCATCTTCGATCTTGATGATCGGAAGACAGCCGCTGAGAAAGGCAGGGTGAGTGAGTGGCCGGTCGGAATCGTATCCAGCTCGTCACGGACGACAGACAGCCAGCCAGCCAGCCAGACAGACAGACAGAAATGCTCCGAAGGATGGACTAGTACAAATAACAAACCTCCAAGTTAGCGGCCACAAACACCGACCTGGACATATACCTACATATATATCCATACACCAACCTAGTACAACGGTTGAGAACACACTGTGCAAAGAGCTGCCTTCATCGTCGACGACGACACAACCTTGCCTTGACATTTGATATAAAAGACCTGTCACTCATTACACCCTAACAAAGGTCCTCTATTATTTTTACTGCCGCATTGATTTTATGATTCGTCACTTCTACACCAACCCGCTGCAGTCGCGGCGCCTTTATAGATATCCACGATATCCACCAAACCATCATGATTCCTCAACCAGAGAGAGAGAGCGGGAGCAACTACAAATGTCCGGCCAACCCAGCCAACGCTCCAAACGCCGCTCTCGGGTCGCCCTTGAACCTCTTCTCGGCGACCTGCCAATTGACCACGTCCCAGATCTTATTGAGGTATTCTTTCTTGTTGTTGAAGTATTGCAGGTAATACGCGTGCTCCCACATGTCGACGCCCAGCACGATTCCCTTGCCACCTTTCGGTAAATCCTGGTCCTTGCTCGTGGTCAACTCGAGGGTCTTTGTCTGCGGATCCTGCACCAGCCACTGCCACCCGGAGCCCTGGATCGCGAGCGCAGAGGACTCAAAGGCCGCTTTGAAGGCGTCGACGCTGCCCCATCTCTTGGTGATGGCGTCGCTGAGCGTGGGGGCCACGGCAGTCGCGGAGAGGTTGTTGAGGCCGCTCGACGCCGGCGCGAGTGACTCCCAGAAGAGGGTGTGGTTGATGTGTCCGCCGGCGTTGAAGTTGATGGCCGCTTGGAGCTCGAGTTGCTTCACGAGGTTATTGGCCGCCGCTGCCTCCGCTTGTGCACCAAGCGCCGCATTCAGGTTGGTAATGTATGCCCTGTGGTGCCGGTTATAGTGCAGGTCCATGATCTGGCCTGATATCGCAGGTTCTAATGCCTGTGGACGGACGCGAGGTTGGTCAGCTCACCGTTCCGCCGGCCCATAACAGTCTCTGACTTAGCTGGCCATGTACGTGCCAGGCCGAAAAATATCCCATCCGGTTACTTACATCGAGGCTGTACTGGAGTTGAGGTAGCTCGTAAGTCACAGGCATCTTGCTCAAATAGTGGCTAAAATCACTGTTCGTAAATGGCGTCGGGGTGGGATGCTTTTGAGAGATCTGTATGTTCCCTAGTAGCAGCCAGCCGACAGTCAGAGGAAGCGACAAACAAAGTGGGAGGTCCAACGATATAAATGGTAGATGATCCCATTGCTGTCCATGGCACCATCGGCGAAGGATCTTAATCCCAATGCAGGAGGTCGAAACTTGCTCAACCTGCTCATGGGAACCAATCTGAGCACGTTCTGGCACACTGCTCCGTGTAAGCAACTGAGGACCTTAAGATCCGCGATCCCCCTCCCAAAGAACCCGGCACCGGATCACATCCAGGCTGTAGAACAATGGTCTCTCTGTAAATATGCTGGGTTTGTGTTCAGAAGCAGTCCTTTGTAGCGGTCGACCGAGCCTCTGCGACCGAATATTATAGCGAGGCCATGTGTCACCAGGTCAATCCCCGGCATGCCCCTGCGGGTGATCTCGTTGCCATTCTACACCGGATCCAAGACGACAATCGAAACAGGACTGTTGGCAATGCGTGTTGGTGCCGGTTGCTGCTCAGCAAATCGTGTGGGAGCGAGATAGTGGGAGAATTGAGGTGCGAGGAACCAACTCAGCCCGACAAGTTTCAAGGTCAGAAGCTCCATGTGACTATTTGGTATGGCACTCGGCTCTGTCTCCTGCTCTCCTGCGCTTCTGTTCTTCTGATATCGTGCCAGGACGTATGCGAACGAGCACATCCATGTGGCGCCTGCTCGAAAGCAACGACTTCCCAACCCTGTCTTTGCACGCTTTCCGCTGGTGACCGGCGCTGGTCCTACCATTGTCAGTCGCGCTTCTCGTGATACTGATGGCCGTGATGAGTCTGGTCACCGAGATTTTGATCTTACAGTCGACGAACGAGGCATTGTGGGAAGAGAAGTCGACGTTACCAATGAGCAGGGCCAAGTGCTAGGAAGAGGCATAATCGGTTGGAATTGACATGGAACAACAGCACCGACAACATATTTGTTCTGTTGAAGCGCTTGTAACCATACATTGGATGGTCGTCGATTGCTATGCGCTCTTTTTGGTCTCGCTGGCGTCACCATCAGTCTTTTTCGATAGAATATCGACGTGATGCTCTCGCTTGACTTTTAGATCATCTCAACACCACTTGATTTCCTGGGCAACCACACACGTGCATCCACGGTGATGGTGATCAGTGAGAGGATGGGATACTGCGACAGGGTAAGCAAGGGAGAATACCGGGCTGATTGACAATTGTGACAATTATGATGCAGAATAGGAATGCCATATCGGAGTACCGAAGATATATATATATCCTATATAACATAGATAAGGAGGAACCCAACCTCTACGGAGCCATAGCAAGGCTGACCCATCAACCATACAAACACCCCAGGGTGGCAAGGCAAGTAATATGTATAAGTTGTATTTATCAATGTCATCCTTGAGCCAACAATCAATCCGCTGGTTCAATAGTGCCACTTCCATTGGGCATCTGGCTTACAATACCAAGTGCCTCCCTCGTATACTCACGGCCATCTCATCGCATGGCAACTGGACATAATATACAGACACACCGGGCGCTTGTCAGGATAGATGGATTTGTGATTATTTTACAACTATGCAGTTTGTGCGGATAATATGTCTGGAAGTTCCACCTCAACCTCTATACATCCAAAAAACTGAGGTTTCTGCCAGTCTCGCGCTTTATACCATTACCCAGATTAACTTTTTTCCCCAAATCCCGCCAGAATGCTGATATATAAACTTGCCGTCTCAGAATTCCAAATACTGCAGTCGCCCTCATCCTTTCGTAAGAACGCCCCCAGGGGACACGAGAAAATGTCAAAAATGCCGGTTCGTCACGAGGCGTTGGCGTATAACTCCGACAGTGTATTCTGTCCTTTTCGGAGTGCCCAGGTCTTTTGTTTCTTATCTTTCTTCATCTTCATCTCAGCCCAGCCTTGCTCGTCGTCTTCATCGTCCTGGTTTGCCAGAGGGGATCGCCGACCGAGAGTGTTCACCGAAGGCTTCGCAGCGTGCGTCGACGGTCGCTGCCCTGGGTCCATTGAAGACCAGGGTCGCACAGTGGACGATGTAAATGTCGACGCGCGATGATGCGTGGACATCACTTCGGGCTCTGGGGCCGTGGATACAGGCCGGTATCTCGAAGCTAGGCCGATGTTGCTACGCTCAGACGGTGCGATCGAGGGAGCATAGTTACCATTGACATTGATGGACGGCAACATCGGTGGCTTGGTGTTCCAAGGCGCCATGCTTGGATTCAGAGTACTCATGGTCCGTTGATTCAGCTGAGGTGGCGTGCCATTCTGCATCGCCAATGATTGAGGTCTTGCAAACGCAGGGTTCGGTACACCAGGAGGGGGCACGTTTGGCCCAACCATCATGTTTGACATTTGTTGCATCCATTGCATCTGCATCTGCATCATTTGCGTCATCTGTTGGGACATTTGGATTTGCGCTTGATCACCAGGAGTCAGCATAGGTGGCATCCCTGGCATCATCCCCGGCATCCCCGGCATCCCCGGCATCCCTGGCATGGCCGGTGCTCCCATGGGTGGATAAGCCATCGAGGATAGAGCCCCGGTCGTCTGAGATCGTACCATGCCAGGAGGGGGTCCGCCCATGGGAGGTAAGTCGTAGTTGCCAGCAGGGTTCGGGCTTCCTCGTCGAGCAGCTCGAGCGCGTTCTTCGCCAGCGATAACTCCGACAAGCCCAGCAGGGTGAATGGGATGGGCTGTTGCAGGTCCCGCTCCCTGTGGCGGGGCTTGAGGGTGAAGCGCCAGGGCTTCACGGTTCGAAGGGTTCACCAGGCTGGCTCCATAGTAAGGGTCCGGGGGTAGTTGTCGAGCAAAGACTGGCAAATTACCGCCTTTAGGAGCTTGACTGACCACAGACGGAGCCCCTTGGTTCTGGCTGACACTTCGCAAATTGGAGTTGGAAGGAGAATTTGCAAGTCGTGTGGGAGGCCTATTTCTGTTCGGGAAACCGTGGGCCGCAAGAATACCAAGTGGCACATCCTCATCTTCGTCCTCCTCCTCTCCGCTACTTTTACCAGACTGTTTCGAGTCCAAGGTCATCCGTGACAAGCGGTTGAGATCCGTTGCCGAGTTGTTGTCACCCGGTCGCAGCATGCCGAGGCTGCTCATTGATCGAGTGGGCGGTGCTTCGCCTGTTACCTTCATCATCTGTTGCCGGTACACAGCCAGGTGGGCTTCTTGTTTTCGACGCTGCTTAGTTGCTTGTCGGCTGCGTTCAATCTCGTCATCATCGTCTTCAGCACTGTCACTCGCCTCAGAAGCACTGTCGTCAGACAGAGCACCAAGCCGTCGGTCCATCTCCTTTTGTTCCTTGTACCGTTCCCACTGAGCAGGCGTCATGACTTTATTCATGGCAACCGACTTGACCGGAACCGACTTGGTTTCCTGATACATGTCGGCAAGCTGCGCATCCGCTGCAATATTCGGATCAAACGAGGCGCTATGTGTCGAACTCGGGGACAATCCCGCCATGTTGTCCCGAACAGGGCTTGTCAAGGCAGTACTGCTGTCCGCAGACCTGGTGTGTAGCAACTGAGAGGGACGTAATTCCTCCTCATGTGCAACGGATGTCGAACCTCCCAACCCTCTCGCAGTAATTGTTGTATCTGACATCGAGCCGAATCTTCCAGGGCGGGAGCCAGCGTCTCCAGCTTTCATCGGGCTTCCCTGCGTAATAGTCTTGGACGGACTAGGGGACCGTATCAAATGATCATTGGAATCCTGTGACGCCCATGAATAAGGAGAGGATTCAACGACTTGCGAGCGATCCGTGGAGATAGGCTTCGGAGGAGGTGCTCGATTGACACGAAGTGGACTATTGCCTGGATAAGAGGTCGGAGGATATTGTGTGGGAGCAGGAGAGATCGAAACCTTTGAAACATCAGCATGGAATATTGTCAAAACGTTCGGAGCTTTCTCCTACCTCTTGGTGTATAAGCCGGCCTGGGGGCGCGTCAGGGCTAGACCCGATATGGTCAAACATGTTTCCGAACTCATCCAATTCGGAATTCTCCAACGATAAGTCGGTATCAAACAGTCTGGGAGGCGTGGCCGTGCTTGCACTACTTGACGTGACCGCCCTGTTTCTGGTCATGTCCTTCAAAGACGGTAAAGCACCGCCTGGTGAGGTGGGCGATCCTCGACTGCCTTTCACGAGCCCAAAGGAAAATGTCCTAGTGGGACTGCGAAGGAAGCCAGGCCTCGTCGAAACAGGCGGCGGCGCGGGGATGTCGTTGAACGGTCTTGACCCAGCACCTCCTTGGACATTCTTGTCCGACCTTGTGTCAACGGAAGAGGGATTTGTCGACGAAGTACTGAGGCGGGCGGATGATGCGGCACTGTCGTTAGGCGCGGTTGAGTGGGATCGTTCAGTACCACCACTTCCCCTAGACATTCTTGTCAGTCCTTTACCCTTCATATAGTCGACCATGGTTGTGTTCGCGTACCGGTTACTTGCATCAGGGCGGCCCACCCCAAATAAATCTACCTCCTCGTGGTCGCGTCGATCTTTCGGTGGTGGCAATGGTGCTCCTCCTATAGATGCCATCTTCAAATGTCTGCCACCATCAAATGATTTTCCGCTACTCTGTGGCCTTTCCAAAACTCGGAAGGAGGAAGCCTCCCCAGGCGGGTTGCGCACCTCGTCCAAGGCATGGCCTGAAGATTTCCGTCGTTGAAACCCCTTGGGAAGCTTGATTGGCATGAAGGTGGTTTCGGCGGAACGCGACGGTACCCGAATGGGGGGGACTGTTCAAGGACAAGGTGTCTGACAAGAAGCTTCGAGATATTCGGTCCGCGGCCAGGAGGCAAAGAGGTTTAGCTGTGCAAGACTAGGGACGAAAACATGGAAAGCAGTCCGACAGTGAACGGTAACCTGCATACAGAATGAGGTCAGCAACCAATACCCGGTTGGCCTTGAAGGAGAGAATCAATGGATGCCCTACAACGATGTTTTGTTTTAGGACCTTTTCCCAATTTGCTCTCGTCAGCAAACGGCGACCAGAAGGGACCGATGCCAAAAGTCTGAACTGGTCTGCTGTCACGGGGATAATGATGCTTGTGGCTGGACCAAGTGTTATGTCAGATGGACGAAGTGATATGTTTATTTTTGTACTTGTATAAGCGAAAGAATGCCCGCAGGGGGTGGTTGTGGTTGTGGTAGGGGGAACCGAGGAAATTGAACGGGCGAGGCGTCAACAAAACTCTAGAAGAAGAGCGACGAAAACAGCGATTGAGATATCCAAAAACTGGAGGAGATGGACAGATGCGAAGGATGCAAATGGCGTACTGTTCTGAATGAGAGTGAAGAAATGTGAAAAGGATTGAATCATGGACAGAACAACAAGCGAGCGGCCAGGTTTGGAGAGGCGCAGGCGCAGGTGCATTGGTTACTGCAGAATGCAGGTTCAGACGCAGGTGGTAGGTGGTATTAGTGGGCGTGGGTGGATGGAATGGGCATTTAGCGGGTGCAGGGCACCTGGCCAGCTGGGAGCGAGGGACACAGGTTCAGGCTATTACGAGGACTAGTTTTACTGGGCACCGCCGAGAAACAAGGGAGGCTCAGGTACCCAAGGGGGGTGGGTGATCCAAGTCCTAAAAAACAAGTTGAGGCCAGTAAGACACGGCGGGGGAGACGCGAGGGCCAGGGGACACCGAGGTGGGCCAGCCACCGTTTATTTGGATCGCGCCTTTGGCACCATCGGACACCTGGGCAGCCTTTTCACCGGGCGGCCCATTAGAATTTAGGTGCTACTGGTGCCTATGGCGCCCATTTGCACTCCACCGGTGCCACTCTTTACCCAAAACCTCCCCAACAATAATAATGACAACCGTCAACAGCGTGTGGGTAGATTGACATACAGAACTGCTGCTCGTGAGGCCCGTCATGCATAGCCCACACCTGTCCTTACTTGTACAGGCCGTACACGCCTACCCAGATGAGATGAGGATCTCGTATCGATTGATATTTCATCGAATGATGAATTTGTTGATTGATCTCCCTTACTCAAAAAGTCCAATCCTCCTTGCTCGCTGCCCCCATCTTATTGTTATTGCCTCCTCCATCTCCAAATCCACTCCTGTGTCACTGCCACTCGCAATTTTTCATCTGCGGCGTCTTCCACTAAACTCTGTCTATCCTCAGACCTCCGGATCTCTGTGTGATGTGGCTAGGCCTCTAGCCTCTATTGTTGCATGCAACACCACCTCGACCTGCCACTTTTGTGCGCTTTCGGCCTTTTCATCTCCGCCTCTCCGAGATCTTCGACATGCACGTGTTGCTTCTTTCCACGGTGATAGCCAATGCCCTCGGTCCATGTTGGCCGCCCAGGTCATTTCGCACGCAAAGTGCTCGGGGTACACGTAAAACGCCCAGTTGCGGCTTGGTGTGCTAACCTTTGTCCGCTTTTAAAAAGTCCGCTAGGTTCCTGGAATTCCTCGCGTCTTTCGGCGTCCTTTAGCGCCAGCCTCTTCTGTGGTTTGCCCTTTCACCGCACGGTGTACCAACCAATAACGAGGAGAAACCTTGTTGTCGGATAATAATGTACCAAAAGGAAGAGGTCAAGGTCCTACCGAGCGAGACGGAGTGTAGTCCAAAGCCAGGCGACTCAGAGTCGAGGCGTCATCCTGGTCTGTCCGTCTGCGGCTTGCAGTAGCTTGACCACCTCCGCAAAGGCTTGACAATAATGTTGACGGGCCACCTTCTCGAGAGCTTTGTTAACGTCAAACCCCAGGGAATTGGCCGGTGACAACCTTCTCTTGTGGCTCGTGGTGGGGACATTGCCCCTGGACACATGTTCAAGGCTGGCCGTCACTACGGTTGATCTGGACAGCTTTGTCCTCACCTGCGCTGAGAATGCCAACCTCGTGGTGCCAACACACCCCAAAGACTTTGACACCGTCACCACCCGCAGGATTGGCAGCACCATTCAGGCTCGCTCTTGGCAATATATACAGACTCTGTCCGACAGCACCCTCTTTCTCCTGCTTGGTGCTCCGGACATCCCAAACTCTACATGTCCCATCATGGCTGCCACTGACAATGGTATAGTCGTTGGTAGGATCTCGGGCCAGGCTGACAACTGAATTTTTATGGCCTTTTAGGGTCATGGCCGTGACTGAGGTGGCGGACGTCCGTGGGTCCACCAGCTTAACCACGCGGCTTACTGAACCGGCCGCAATAAGGTGAAGAGAAGGCATATGATCAATGCAGAGCAATGCACTTGATGTAGTCCGAGTGTCAACCAGCGAGGAAGTGACCAAATCCCAGGTACGGACTGTTTGGTCCCAGGATGTTGAATAACCCACTGTGGGATCATGGAGGTCGAACATCGCTCCAGAGACTGGGCCTGTGTGCTGCTGCATCAGCGCAAGCGGCCCACGCTGCGACACTGACACCTCGCTGTTCAATTTCCTCCTCTTGCCATCCTTGGTCCTTGCCTTCGGGACTAGAGCCTCGGGTGCTGCAGGTGCATCTGATTTTCGGGTAGACCAGATCCCAACAGAGTGGTCAGAAGAGGCGGAGAGTATGCGGGAAGAGCCAGCATGGGCGCAAACCGAATCTACCGAGGATTTGTGCCCATAGAGCTCGATCTGGGGCGAGAGGCTGACCGCAGACGCGTTCTCGTCCTCTGTGTATTTCCACAATCTTAAGGTGCGGTCAAAACTCCCCGAGACTGCTTGAGTTGGGGATATGAATTTGGCAGTCTTGACGAAGGATCCGTGACCGCCATGGCTCATACCGGGAGATGTTGCGAGAATCTGAGAGGAGGAATTCCATACTCTTAACAGCCCGTCATAGCTCGCAGTGAGGATTCTCGGAGAGGTGGTGGACACGACGTCAACATCACTGACCCAATCGTCGTGTTCAAAGGACGCCACATATTGGGGGGGAATGCGTGCTCGCACATATTCGATCGAGACTGTGGTCTCTGCGGAGATGCCGTTGCTTGTGAGGTATTCGTCCAAGGTACTTCGAAGATAGGTACCATTGATGATAAATTCCAGGGGAATCGTTTTCTCGGTTTCGAGGAGGTTGTTGACGAGGGTAGAGAGTGTAAGACGGCGGAAAGACGTGGGAACAAGGATGGGAGCTAGGTCCTGAACAGCGAGATCTGTGTCTCGAGTGGTTAGTCTCACCCGAACTTGCGCTTGACTTCCTGAGGCACCGGCGGTGCCGGCGCCTGGTGATGCAGCCATAGTTGAAGCGTTTCGCTATCTGCTCTGGGATGGCGGCGCCAATCTGGCTGCTGGTGATCTGGCGAACTCAAAGGGACGTTTCGTGAAGTCTGGTAATGGAGAAATCAATTTTGCTCCAGCAATGTTTTGCGCAGTGAAAAAATTTCCGGCGGTGCATAGAGACCAAAACTAGCAATTGGGCACGTGCGGGGATACTTGCTCACACCGTTTGATGGATATCCTTCGCCGCTTTTGTAAACAGAGAAGGGACCTACAGTAAATACTCATGTGATTCTTCAAGCGCCAGTAGCTCCTTTGATGATCTCATCATTACCTAGGAGCGGAGGATGAGCTAGAAGTTCTCCAGTATCCAGATAATGTTAATCCTAATATTAGGCTCCTGGGAGAGTACGAGGTACATGCTATATTGGCTAGAGACCAGAGTTCTTGTATACATTAAAAGCGGCGACAATAGTCCCCAATCCGTAGTACCACCTAAACCGCAGCGAATGTGCTGGCCACAACTCTACAGATGACACTTCGCGACTGCTCCTGCCAGCAACATTACGTGCAGAGACATGTCTAATGAACCAGACGCGGCGACATCTTTGTGCGATGCCATAGTCAATGGCAGTATTCCGCAGTCAGAACAACTCCTCACTTCTGACCTTTCCTCTACAATCGTCTCGGCACTTCTTGCGCAGATTTCCCAAACACGGCATGAGATCAGTGAAGAGATCAGAGAAATAAGCAGGGATGGAGCTGGCTCAGTGGATCAATGGATTCTCCAGGCGAAGAAGGTTCAGGAGGACATCGTCCGATGCAAACTCGAGTCGAGACGAATTGTCGAGGAGCACCAGCAACTCCAGGCCCTGAGCGACCGCGCAACAGACTATCAACATAAGGTTGAACTTCTCGACACAGAGATCAACTTCACCGAGACCCTGGGACGGGAGCTGGAGGATATATCACTGACAACGGGATCATTGAGGGAAATCGAGGAGCTTTTAGCCAGGGATGACCCTTGTCGGGCTGCCTCAAAGTTGCGTGACCTGGACAAAAGACTTCCAAGCAATTTCAGGTCCAGGACGACAACCATTTTTCGAGATCTTAGAGACGAACTGCGCCTCAAAGCTCGTATGCAGCTGGACACCAAGCTCAATGCTCAGATTTCCGTTCGAAGGGAGCCGCGGAAAGCAAGCCTCGAGATAGTCCCCGTCGAGCCCGAATCCGACTCAGCGAACTCCGACGACATTCTTCGAGCTCTTAGCGAATTAGGTGATATACAAGACTCTGTCGAACCTCTAACGGACAAGCTTCGAGCACTCCTCGTCCAGCCTCTTCGACGCACGGCCCGATCGAAGCTTGCGACTTACCAGGTGGAGCAACATTCCTTGACAATCGAGTTAAGCCCAACTCTCCCGTCTATAGACTTGGTTCTCGACTTCGTGCTTGACCTTCTTAATTTTCTACAAACTTCTCTCCCGACAACCATACAGATGGCTGTGGTCAGCGCAATCCTTGAGCACCTGATGAGTGTCCTGGTGTCGGACTGGCTCATCGCCGAGCTCCCGGTAGACCTTGCAATGCTGGATAGTCTCGATAAACTGCAACAGAGAGTGACTGTAATCATGGACAAGCTGAAATCACTACAGTGGACAGGGCAAACTCAGCTCCAAGACTGGATGGATGATATCCAGCGTACATGGCTAAACAAGCGCAAGGCAGCCACACTGGATGCTGTGCGGGAAGCATTTGCATCTGCAAAAGGCCATCTCAGGCAGGTTGAGCGGGTCGAGAGACAGGTCATATCAACAGCCACCAAAGAAGCTAAGGCAGTGGCTGATGAGCCCAATGAATGGGACGCTAGTTGGGACGAAGATCCCAAGGACAAATCCTCGACAGAGGAAGCCCCCAAAGCAGGCGAGAATGATGAGGATGATGACACGAGCGGCTGGGGTTTTGACGAGGAGGAGAATAGCGAAGACAAAGCAGACAAACAGAACGGCCATTCGGTGTCGCAGGACGAGGATGATGCAGGAGATGCCTGGGGCTGGGATGATGAGAGTCCTGCTGAGACGAGGTCGGAAGTGACAGATAAACATGCTCTCTCAGAAGCGAATGGAGCACGAGGACCTCAAGAGACCGAGCATGAGGTCACCTTGACGGAGGTCTACAGCATCAGCGAAATCCCCGACCATCTCATCGAAATCATAGGCAGGGATATCTCCGATGCTCAAGCATTCGAAGACACCCAACACCAGAGCCTGGACTCGTCGACAACATCAAAAGGACTCCTATCCTTGCCCACCCTCGCTCTGGCCATGTTTCGCGCCACCGCACCCAGTTATCATGGTGCATCACCAGCTCTGACCGATATCCACCGCTACAACGACTCCCTCTACATTACCGAGCGACTTCGCGACCTCACCCTCCCTGCAGGCATGCCGCACATCGAAGCCGACATCAAAGCCATGGAGAAGTTTGCCAAAATGGCGTACTCCAAAGAGATGGAAACGCAGCGGATCATCGTGTGGGACTTGTTGGACGGGGCACAAGGGTTCACGTCGTGCACGCAGTTCCCTTACTCACAGGAGATCGAGAACGCCATCTCCGCGGTCGTTGATCGCATTCGCACGCTGCACAAGGACTGGAAATCCATCCTCTCGACATCGGCATTGATGCAAAGCATTGGCTCGCTGGTGACGATGGTCATCAACAAAGTGATATCCTCAATCGAAGAGATGGACGACATCTCCGAACCTGAGTCCCGGAGACTCACCGCCTTCTGCCAGCAGATTGCTAGTCTGGAGGACCTCTTCCTCTCGACTCCTCCGTCGGCAACCACTGAAACTCCAGAGCAGCCTCACGAGCCAGTTCCCATGGTAGCTGTCTACGTCTCTAACTGGCTGCGCTTCCAATACCTGATCAACATCTTGGAGAGCTCGCTCGTCGATATCAAATACCTGTGGACCGAGGGAGAGCTGAGTCTGGAATTCAGTGCCGACGAAGTGGTCGATCTAATCAAGGCGCTCTTCGCCGAGAGCCCGCACCGGCGAAGCGCCGTCGCCGCCATCAAAGGTTCTCGGTCGTCCAGATGAGTCCGAGGTGCGGGGAGGACGTTTTTGCTGTGGAGGCCAAAGCTCACCTTTTGAATACACAATCTATACTTTGATAAGAGCGAGAGTGAGCTTGAGAAGGGTGAATGGGAATGGGAAAACTGCGAACGTTAATGCCAATCAGGAGAATCTCGTGGAATTCAATCCGGAGCGGGCTAGACAGCTGCTAGAGGCTACAGTGTAATATAATATACCGACCTTGACGTGATGTATACCAAGTACTGTTTTTTTTTGGTCATTGTTTTTCATGTTTCTTTTTATGACCATTTTCCCCTCTTACCGCGGATACGTGAGAAATAACAGCCGCAGCGCTTCGCCAAAGGTGTGATGTATTATATTTATTCATACATACACGACACTTGCACGTAGATTTAGATGCCCACTGTCCCAGATAGCCGTAAGATAGGTAGGTAGGTCAGTAGGTCAGTAGGCAGTAGCTAAGCAGGTACACATTATATATTCAATACATCGTTGAAAAACCCATTTTAAAATCCGGTGTTGATTCCATATATCATATATACATTAGCGCAGCTCGTCCGAGGCCCCGAAAGAAGAAAAAAGGAACAACGGGGGGAATGTGGCGCGCCTTTCAGCAGAGAAACTTGTATACTCTCTTCCACCGCGGCCATCTCTTGCGGTCGGCCCGCTCCTCCTGTACCAGCACGCGGACATTGAACTCCCTCTTGCCCGTGAAGAGGTCCATGTCCCTTGCTCGCAGAATGTCCGTCTTCATGTAGATCTTGTAGCCGATGTACATCAACACGACGACGGGGGCGGCCAGGTAGGCCTGGAAGAAATTCACGATGCGGTCGGAGATGGACATGTGCTGGTACCCGACGGGGGCGAAGCCGGTCCAGAACTGCGCGATCAGGACGAGGATGTTGAAGGTGAGGCCGACCCAGGACCCGACGATGCCCACGGGGGACCGGAATGCGAGTTCGTCCAGCGAATGGCCCTGTAGAGTCCAGGCGTGGCGGAAGCGGATGTGCGCGAGGCAGATGGAGCTCCAGGTGAAGATGGAGCTGAGGCCCGAGAGCGCGAGCATCCAATTGAACGCGTCCTGCTGCTTCTGTGTCGCCGCCAGGTATGCCAGCAGTCCCAGCACCGAGGCGACGATGATAGCATACAAGGGACGACCCTTGCGGTCAATGTAGGCGAGAAAGGCGGGTGCCTGACATTGTTCTGCCAGAGCAGCAAGGGTGCGCGAGGATCCGTAAATTGAAGAATTCCCGACGGAGAGAACCGAGATCATAATGACAACATTCATGACGGACGGGAGGACTTCGATGCCGGCGTTCTGGATCGAGATGACGAATGGGGAGGCTCTGCGGCTTGGAGTTAGGAAAATGATATAGACCAGAAGATGCTAGAGAGGAGAACTGACTTTGCATCGGCACTGTTCTTGCCATTGAGCAGGCGAGGATCAGTGTATGGCACCAACGTGCCCACAAGAAGCAAGCTGACAACATAGAAGAGTGTAATACGCCAGAATACCTGTTGTTTCAAGTCAGATACCCACAGACGCGCGCACCGAGAGACTTACCTGTTTGATAGCAGTAGGTAACGCTTTCCTTGGGTTTTCAGTCTCTGCCGCAGCGAGACCAACCAGCTCGGTGCCGGCGAAAGCAAA
Source organism: Fonsecaea nubica (assembly GCF_001646965.1). Lineage (NCBI taxonomy): Eukaryota > Fungi > Ascomycota > Eurotiomycetes > Chaetothyriales > Herpotrichiellaceae > Fonsecaea > Fonsecaea nubica. The sequence continues at coordinate 18,569 of NW_019173804.1, read as the reverse complement.
TGCTGCTGTCACAAAGGTGCTGCACAGGCCCTTGAAGCCGTTGTGGAACGCTCCTGGATGGTGCCATAGGCGGAAGCCCATGTAACTTGCGTCGGGATTTCCAAGACTGTCGACGCCGCCCATAACATTGATGAGGACTCCCAGAAGACTTGCAGCACGAGTCAGCTGTATGTCAACAAGATGGAGAAGGGAGAGCGTTTACATGTATCCGATCACGGCAGTGACCTTGACAATCGCAAATACAAACTCTGCTTCTCCATACCCTTTCACACCAAAGAAGTTGATCAGAACAATCAATACCAGAAATATTGAAACCCAAGCGGCATTCAGAGAAATATTTTGAACCTGCTCGTTTCCGTCAACCAAATATCGATCGCCGCCCGGCATGACCCATACCCAGTAATCCACAGTAATTGAAGCGCTCACGATCTCCAAGGGTAACACCGTCAACCAATTCAAAGCGTAGTTCCAGCCCATGGCGAAGCCCCAGGCAGGGTCCTGCAGAAAGAATAAAAACGTATCAGTTCTCCGAACAGAGGACGACGAGTGGGACTCTTGTATTCTTCTTACCAGGAATCTCGTAGAGTATGAAGCGAACGACCCGGCGACTGGGAACAGGACGGCCCTGTGAACAAGTCGTTAGCATCAGCAAGCCGTGGGAGAGTCAACGGGGGTCTTTACAGTTCTCCCAGCGCCTGTACTGTGCAGTACAACATGCACCCCGTCAAAGCAAATGACAGCAGCAACGAGGCAGGCCCGCCATATGCCAGCGCTTTCCCGCTGCCCACAAAAAGACCTGTGCCGATGCTCCCGCCTATTGCTATCATTTGTAGATGTCGTCCTTTCAACCGCCTCAACAGTGGCGACATTGCCGTCGCCTGCGCTGCCGCTTCAGCATCGTATCCCTTCCCGCCAGCTGCGCTGAACGATGCCGACCGAGTGACACTTGCGTGGGGATCTCGCCGGAAGGACTCGGTGAGCCGGCGGGTGAATGGGCGTCGCACATTTCCCATGTCGGCCTCATATGCGGAAGGGTTTGACGACGATTCAGGACTCCATGTTTTTTTGTCCTCCATCTTGTGACTGTTCATGCCATCGGTCAGCGGGGAGGAGCCGGCCGGCTTAGAGTCGATTGTCAGGGTGGATAATGTGGACGCTGTTGCTTAGGTCCAAGTCAAAGCTTCAGCTCATGGCAATGGAAATCAATATGTAGAGTCTGGATATCATCGTCGGCAGTCACATAGAGTGTCTTGTGTCCTAAGTGAACCTCATTCGAAATCGGGAGCCAGGTGGTCTGCGCAGGAGCGCATGCTGTGCGCGGAATAAGTGGGCGGTGCTGGGAGTTGGATGTCACACCAGCCAATCGTCTGGGATCAAGAAGAAAGCCACAAGATAAGGCCTGTTGCTAAAGCGAGTGGGCTCAGAAACCCCACCTATAACGCTTATTGTAGATAAGAACCATGTTCTATACAGAAGATAGGAATCATAGAGTGTCTCGAAAATGCAACCAGCAATACAAGTACAGTGGCTATGTAGACTATGTGTGCAGGCAATTCTGCGCTATACAATATTAAGCATCACACAATCATAGCCATCCTTCCCATCATTACGTCGTGAACAGCTAGCAAATACAGCCAGCGGGAGAATATTTCGTCGGTTCATGAGGCGTTGTGGTCTCGTTTCCCGCAGCTCAAGCCAACAACATAGCTGCGAGGAGCCATGATTTTGTAGTCGGAATGTTCATTTGAGACAAGGACTGCCAATTTGACGGCAGGAGACATGACCTGGTCTTGGTGAGGATGTCCCATGTTGTACATCAAGTTGGATCTTTGCCGTCGTTGGGGTTACCTATACTTGACGACATGGACTCGTCTTCGTCTTGGGCCTGAGTATCTATAGATGATGGTTCGATGGCTGATACAGAATCCGGCTCTGATACATCTGGCTTTTTAGGCGTATGGCTTCCGTTCTCGTCGACTTTGACTTCTGCACCGGTCATGTTTTTCACGTCACGCGAGCTCAGCCCTCGGCGTAGAGCTAAGCGTTGTGCAGCCTCACGTTTCTGTTTGATTTCCAGTTCCTCCTCATGAGCCACTTGCTCTTCTTCTCGCCGAAGGTCCATCAAACTTGGGGGTTCAGGCTGCTCCTCGACCACGTCAGAGGATAGCGGCGCTAGATTCTTCTGAGAATCTGATCTGTGAGTGCTCTTGGCACTGGGACTTCTTAACGACTTCGATGAGACGGTGCGAGTTGAATTGCGAGACACCCCGGGTCGCTTGCCTCCCGATGTCTTTGTTTTGCCACTGCTCTGATCTTCAGCGACACCTTGGTTGGTCGTGCGTCGGCTGAGCATGACTGCGAACTCATCGTCAAGAGGCTGCGCATCTTCGTCCTCGTCGCTCATAATCAGGTCGCCCCGCGAACTCAGGGAATTTGTGGTTGACCTGGAAGCGGCAGTACCGCTTCGCTGGCGCCCATGCCCCTTTCGCCACGTACTGTCGTGTTCATCTGTCTCCTCTATCAATGGCTGGCTTTCAACGTCTCGCACTCGGGTGCCCCCTGGGTTTTCCTGCAAGTCTGCGGCTGACGGCTTATAGCGCAGTTTTCTGAAGCCAATTTTCCATGGAAGCCGCTCCAAAAACCCTAGGTATGACGAGCCTGGTATGATGGTGGGATCCTGATCAGCGTCGGGCTGTAGCCCAGAGGGTTTCCGTCGGCCTCGGGAACCATAGCTCATAGCCCTTTGTTTCCGTGGTTGGACGGACTGCGAGCCCCCACCGGCGAGCAAACTATCCAGCTCATCATTGCCCCAGGCCAAGGGACTATCACCAAGCGCCTCATCATCATCCCAAGCATTGTAAAAATCAAAGTTATATTCAGCTCTGCCACGCGACCGGCCTCTTCTTCGTCGGATACTATCATCTCTGTTCGGGAAACAAGGCGCAGTACACGCGCAGAGGCATGATTTCACGCTTTCAAGACAAGGGTCGACGTAACGTTGGGTGAATGTGTATATGTTCTCTTGAGCGGCTTGGTTGGCAGATTCGAAGTTGTGAGAGATATTGTGGAGGGTCTGGCGGAATTCGGGATTGTTCATCCTGACAGCTCAGGAGCGCCGACATTCACGGCGCAGGGAAGGGAGGCAGCGCAGTTGGGCGATGATTGGGCTTGAGAAACATGCGCTGTATCAATGCGTAATGACTTCACAATTGCCATGCTTGTTTCCACGAGCGTCGCATGACAAGACGTCCTATGTAAGGTAATTCAGGAACAGCAAAGACAGTTGTCAGTTTAATTGTCTGGGGACAGACTGGGGGTGGCGGGAAGACAACGGATGACGGGATAAGATATCCCGGAGAAGGTGAGTGGACCAGCTTGACCGCTCGCCGCTTGGCACAACCCACGTGCCCCATGCCTGGCTTGCTGGATCTCGGAGATACTATTTATCCGGAACATGCACTAGTGCGCCTCACTTTTCCCGCTCCACACCGTCCAGCTGATCAACTTCAACTTCTTCATCTTTCATCCTCCCAAATTTCAACCTTGACTGCTTCTTTACTGTATATCTAACGACAGAAGAGCTATGGTTCAATATATTCGCTTTCTGCGCACTCCACAAAGTGACGTGGGAAAAAAGGCTATCGACATCTCCGCAGTCGTAGCCGTCACTACAGACTTGGGTGATGCATTCTTTAGTGAGGACGTCGAACTGCTCGCAGATGTTGTCGAGGCCAACTCTCCCCATGGTGTCCTATACTCTCAGACTATTAAATGGCAGGCTTCAACGCGAGCTCTAAAGTTTGCCGTCCATTGTCCTGGCAAGTATCTTTCTAGACCTGTGCGCCTCCATGTGACTACCAAGGAAACCGAGACTGCCTCTCAAGCATTAGAAATCCCCAAAATCCTGGATGTTTGGAGTTGTGTCTTCCTTCTGTCTGATAAGCAGCGGACGGACCCAATCGTGGAGCGACGAATTGCTTTGTCAAATAGGAGCGTGGTGAGGATGTGGGAGGAAACCGGTGATAGCATTGCGCGGCATATCTGGTAAGAACCTCCTTTCCCCCAAGCCGATACCGCTAAAGGGTGAAGCAGGGATGCAAGTCTAGGTTTTCTTGTCTATTTCGCCCATGCACTGTCTACATCCCCCATCGATGGAATGTCACTGTTAGTGTCCCTGTTCAAGTCCAGCAAGGTAAGACGACTTAGAGTGCTGGAGCTTGGTGCGGGTTGCGGCATAGTAGGACTTGCTTTGGCACAGCTTGTCAAATGCGACCTTCTCCTTACCGACCTGGAGGACGCTCAGGAGATTTTGGCGAGCAATATCCGATGCGCTGCGCCCGTGGCAGGATCTACAGTTCGGTCGGAAGTGTTGGACTGGGCCTCGAGCCTTGATGATAGCTCCAATGCCAATTACGATCTCATTTTGGTTTCCGATTGCATCTACAACCCAGACAGCAGTCTGCACTTGGTAGAGACCTTGAGGCAACTGGCCACTCGTACACCCGAAACCGTCATACTGGTTGGATTCAAGCGACGACACACAGAGGATGATTTGTTCTTCGCACGGATGCGCACTGCAAACTTCGACATCCTCGAAACCCTCAAGATTCCGCTCCCCTATATTGACACCGACCAAGACGTGGATCGACCAACCGCCGAGTTCTTTACCTATAAGATGGGCACTCGGCCACAGAACGACTCCTAAGACCACACACCAGCGTTATCGAGAAATAGAGCACATGCTGCACATGCTGTCTCATATCTACCGGGTGTCCCCTCAATGGCGGTGAAATATCCCATCTCTCGGAACAACACCGGCGATCCGGGGGGAGTCACGTGCTCGTGGCCCTGAAAATCCCGCACAACGGATACGAAAAAAATCAATCAAGATGAAAATCAGCTGCGGGAAACGGGAACGGAGGAACCATCCAACGCCCAAGCACCAGCAAATGACCAATACGCTACTGGCAGACAACGCAACTAGCTGAATCACCGATCCCTTGTCCCTGGCGCGTCCGTGGCTACGAAAGGTTGAGGTCACTCCCTCCCTTGCTGGGATCTGACTTTTTTCCTGCTGGGCTTCCCACAGTGACTCCCTTGGTGTATCCACACTTTGCCCCCCACCACCGTGTCGTTGTCGCTCCTCTGCAGCAAAAAATAAAAGCAGAATTGCACCGAAATCATCAACCTTTTCACCATTTTGCCTTTCTTCACTACTTCCTCACCTTCTTCACCGCAACATTCCACAGCTTACCACGACACTCTTGATTGGAAATTTCTTGGATCTGCCTTTGGGACCACCAAAGGCACCTCATTCACGGCTTCGACATCGTTTGCTCTCCGTTATCAAGGTGCATCTACATACAGACATCGTCACATCGTTAATCAGCCTCGCCCGCCTCCTGCTGAAGCCTCAAGCCTCAACGCCTGCTCTGTGCTTTCACCTTGACATCCCAGACCTGCTTTTCCCCCAATTTCAGCTGCCGCATAGGTCGCCACTCGAGGTTCTTCCTCCTCGTGAGGGAGAGTCGCTGAGGCACAGCCAAATTCCTAGAGGATCCGAATCCCGCAAACCTCCCTAACACTTATTGGGGAACATCTTATCACTCAAATTCCTAACATAGCCATTTTGCATGGTTATGGCACCTTCTGCTATCGCCATTGAAGAAACCAATACGACAGTTCTGACTGACAACCAAATCGACAAGGTCGATTTTGTCGAAACTAATCATGGCGTTGAATCCGATGTGACTGGTCTGGCCTCCAAGGCGCTGATCCAGAAAGTCCTCAAGGAGCAGATTGCTCGTATCGATGTTGACACCTGCGAGCCCGGCGAGGAAGATGCATTTTATGTGGCGGATCTGGGGGAAGTGTACCGTCAACATCTACGCTGGAAATTGAACCTGGGCCGAGTCAAGCCCTTCTATGGTGGGTTTTGACCCACTGTGTTCCATCTCCTGCATGTGCTCACAACTGTTACAGCGGTCAAATGCAACCCGGACAAGGAAGTGCTCCGCCTCCTGGCCAAATTGGGCACTGGATTCGATTGTGCGTCTAGGGCCGAGATCGACCTGGTATTGGGGCTTGGCGTTTGTCCGAGTCGCATCATCTATGCTCAACCGTGCAAGACCAAATCGTACTTGAGACACGCTCGCAAGGCTGGCGTCAGCTTGATGACCTTTGACAATACCGACGAGCTGCACAAGATCAAAGAGTGCTATCCCGACGCTGAGCTGGTGCTCCGAATCTTGACGGATGACTCAGCAAGTGCTTGCCGGCTCAGCACAAAGTACGGGGCCAGTCTGGAGTACGTCGAGGAGCTGCTCTGTCTCGCCAAGGCACTGGACCTCAATCTGGTCGGCGTCAGCTTCCACATAGGCTCCGGAGCGAGCGATCCGAACTCTTTCGACAAGGCGGTTAGAGACGCACGCCACGTGTTCGACCAAGCGGCCCTGCTGGGATACGATTTCAAGCTGTTGGACGTCGGAGGCGGCTTCGTCGACGAGACATTCGAAACCTTTGCGGGTAATCTCCACGAGGCGCTCGAGGAATACTTTCCGGCCAATGTCCGTGTGATTGGCGAGCCTGGCCGCTATTATGCCTCCAATGCCTTCACGCTCGCCACGAACGTCATAGCGAGACGCGAAGTCGCGGTCAATCACGAAGGTGGGAAAGGGTACATGCTCTACCTCAACGACGGCGTCTACGGCAACTTTTCCAACATCATCTTCGATCACCAGCACCCCGTCCCGCAGGTTTTGTCCGTCGCACCCGGCCGCGGCCAGGAGATGATCGAGTACTCCATCTGGGGCCCTACCTGCGATGGCATCGACGTGATCACCGACCGCTATTTCTTGCCTGGCGTGGTCGAGATCGGCGACTGGTTGTACTTTGAGAACATGGGCGCGTACACCCGGTGCTCGGCTACCAAGTTCAACGGATTTAGTGATGACCACGAGGTCATTTACATTTCCAGCGAGCCCGGTGCCTCGGCCTTACTCGGATATTGAGCGTGCCAGGTTTCTCTCCGACAAACTTGGCAGAATCAGTATGCAGAGAGGCGGGGGGGTTACCTCTTGAAAGGTGCAAAGTGTGGTTGCAACCTGCGGCAACATGTTGAAGCTGTCTACACTGCAACAAAGCCTCACTCAAGTGTGTGTGGCTCGAAATTTTCCTTATTCGTTATCGCACTCTCCTTTATCGCCCAACCGGGCCCGATAGATCAGATACTTAGATAGAAGATGTCTTCACCCTTACCAGGAAACAAACACATAGGGGCTCAAGTTCCATCACCATTCAAACAATTTACTCATAAAGAACCTCAGCCTCGCTACATACAAGCCACGCGCTTCTTTGCTATGGGGTACGATCAACGTATACGTACTTGTAGGCTGCCTGCCTGGCCGGTCCCGCTAGCTAGCTAGCGAGCGAGCGAGCATCATCTTGATCGAGTCATGACCGCATCTGGTAACTCTTGTAAGACAGACGGGGAAGACATCTATACCCGTGGTGCTGGTCCACCTCCATACCTATATACGTACGCACTAACTAGTACCAGAACCAGCACCGGCACTTGCACGATACGGCCGAAATGTCCTTTGCTCCTGCCATGCTGCCCTTTGAGAGTTGAAAAGTCTCCGAGTTTTCGTATTTTTTGACTTTATATGGCTGTGAGTGAGCCGCTACGCTACGCGAATGGCAGCTAGGAAATTAATTGCTGGTGCCTGGACATGATATGATGTACCTACCCGAGCACCGAGCAGCCTCCAAACTCCAACTTCTAACTTGGTAGCGACAGAGTAGGTACACAAGTACAGTGGAGATCCAATAGTGCCTAGTAGTTGTAAAAACAACGTTTGACAGAGAGACAAAGTTGGCGAGAGATTGATATAAAGAGTATCTTGCTGCTCCTGTTTTATCCCATAGAGACGCATTCTCTCTCGCTTCGTTCGTATCGCAAACATGACTTTTCACCCTGATTCTCTTCCAGACTTGACCGGCAAAGTCTACATTGTCACAGGTGGGAATTCTGGCATGTAAGTCCTCATGTCTCTTCTCTATCGTGACACCTGCTACAGAGCAGAGATCTAAACGCTTCGCAACAGAGGATATCACACTGTTTTTCGCCTCGCACAGCATGGCGCCCATGTATACATGTGCGCGCGATCTCCTACGAAAGGAGCAAACGCCATTGCTAGCATCAAATCTTTGTATCCCCAGGCTCACATAACGCTGCTTGAGATGGACCACCTAAAGTTATTTCTTTCCAAAGAAAGCGCACTGCATGGATTGGTCAACAACGCTGGAATCATGGCCACACCCTTTGAAATGACACAAGACGGACACGAAGCGCAATGGCAGACAAACTACCTTGCACACTGGGTCTTCACCTCCCACCTTCTGCCTTTGCTGCTGAGTACTTCCAAGACTCTTCCACCAGGCAGTGTGCGGGTCGTGAACTTGTCATCGTCCGGTCACAATTCAGCGCCTACAGGTGGGATCAACTTTGCCGACACCTCTCTCAAAAGCGGCGGTAGCGGCATGGGCCGTTATGGTCAATCGAAGCTCGCCAACATCCTCCATGTCAAGACCCTCAACGAGCATTACGGCCCGGGTTCGTCGAATGCCAAAGATGGAAACGGGGAGATTTGGGCGACCGCTGTTCACCCTGGACTGGTAAAGAGTAACCTGGGAGAGCATGCTGAACTCCCCTTCATCTTTAAAATGATAATCTTGCCATACATGGCGCTTGGTGGAGGAATGGACGGTGACAAGGGATCGTGGACGAGTGTCTTTTGCGCGGCCAGCCCCGAGATGAAGGCCGAGCAGAGTGGTGCTTATTTCCAGAGAATTGCGGATCCCAATGGCTGGCAGAGTGCCATGGCCCAAGATAAGCGGCTTGCTGCGAGGCTGGAGGAATGGACGAGCGCAGAAATGAAGAAAGAGGGATGGATTAGTTGAGTCTGCGCCGTCGGTTGTACATGCGGGATGGGAAAGCCAGCTGGCCAGGCACAACAGGCTATGTCCAAACAAGTTGGCCCACCTCCCACCGTACTCCAGGTGCCTGTGACGTCAATTGCCAATGTTGTTATCGATAAGGACAAGGAGGGACGGGCAGCGATCGCAGTCTGCAATGCCGACGAAATACAAACCACGAGAAAAAAGTCGTCGGCTCTTTCACACAACTCTAATAATATATCACCACCGTTGGAATATCAGTACCCTTGACCTTGATCCAACCTTCAATATTTCCTCCTGTGACATCTTAAGTTGCCTTGTGGGCCGCGTCTATTGACACACACGTCCTCCTCTTTTCCTACGGGCCACTCCCCAACACTTCTTCACATCCCTGCAACAATGGCACCCACTCCGGTCACCATCATTACAGGGTTTCTAGGTGCGGGAAAGACAACTTTGATCTTGAACCTCATACCGCAACTCCCAAAGAATTATAAAGTAAGCGTCAAAGAATGAGCACTGAGGCGTCGACCGATATGATCATTTGCTCGCGCGGGGTCCAAGTTCTAACTGAAGAGCACAGCTTGCCCTGTTAAAAAACGAGTTCGGTGACGTCGCTGTCGACTCCCAACTAGCAGGATCGGCCTCCATCTCGGGTGTCCGGGAACTCTTGAATGGGTGCATATGCTGTAATCTCGTTGGTCAATTGAGCGATGCTCTTTTCCAGCTCAAGGACTCAGTCGCACCCAGTAGAATCATCATCGAAACCTCCGGATCCGCCTTTCCCGCTACGCTTGCTATGGAAGTTAACCGTGTATCGCGAGAGCACCCGGGCTCATTCAACCTCGACGGCGTCATCAGTGTCATTGACGTCGAGAACTGGAAGGGCTACGACGACACCAGCTACACGGCCAAGATGCAGGCCAAATACACCGATCTGATCGTTTTCAACAAGTGGGAGCTCGTCGATGAGCGCATGTTTGAAGATGCCCTGGACCGTGTCGGCGATCTAGACGTCCAAGTCGCTTGGGTCAAGAGTCAAAAGGGCTGGGTTGATGTTGAAGTCATCATGGGTATCGACGGAGCAATGGTTCGCGACGAAGGGTTAAGAGGAGCGATCGAGTTCAACGAAGAACACGCTCACGGAGATCACCACCACCATCACCAAGAAGAAGTCGAGGTTCTGAGTGTTGTGGTGACGAATGAGGACATGACCAAACCACCTCAGGGTGTTGTCCTTGAGTCCTTCGAGGACCTGCTGCTTTCTGCCCCTAAAGACGAAGTCTATCGCATCAAAGGGCTTGTGCTTTCCTCAAAACCACCACCTGATTCTACAGGCGATCGAAAACCCAGCATCGCAGTCGACTCAGAGGGCCAAAGTCTGTATGTCTTGAATTGGGCATTTGGCCGGTGGACATACACGCCCCTTCCCAGCGCGGCCTTTAAGGCCATGGAAAAGGCCAGTGCTCGGTTGACCTTCATTCTTGCCAGAGGGGAGGCGAGCAAGTGGACCCGACGACTTCAAAAAGGAGACTTTATCGCCCTCGAGGGAGAGGAAGGGAAGGAAGAGAAGGGCGTCCTGAAAATTGACAAGATAGGGTGATTGAATGAGAAGTTGGCCCGACTTTCGCAGGAGTACAGCCGCCACACACACCGCAGCTGCTGGGCTGTGCCACAATATGAAATGAGCCCATCTAACAGCACGAGCAAGCATTCTGAGCGACGGGGAAAGCACAGCACTCTGCAATACCCGGCCTCGGATCCTATCGCCCTGCTGTCGGGTCAGGTCTTACAGAATGGCTTTGGGTTTTCAGCCAGATGACCCTGGCCGAAGTATTCCTAGCAACACCACCAGCCAATGGCAGATGCTAGAGTCACAATTCTCTTCCAACGAACATCTTGCGGCGCCAGAGCAAGGGAATTTTCTTCGGTCAATTGGCTGATATTCGATGTGTCCACTGTGCCGCTCCAGACCTGTCCATGACCCTCAGAGACCTGTCAAGCTGCAACCGCGGTGAGAGACACTTCTAAACAGGGCCTCGGTCTACTCGGGCTGCTATGAATCGTCGTGCAGCTCGCCCCAAGGATACGACATCTCCGGCCTCCCCGGCCTCCTCTGCACCTTTCTAAAGGTGAACTATACGACGGGATTGGGATTGGCCATTAGCCTTGATTCTACGTGTGAAAACACATCCCACTTGATTTGGAACCCAACTGTGAGCCCTTACCAAGCTGGGAAGGCATGATCTATGCGAATTGATTTTTTCCAACTCTGCCAGGTATCTCAGGATATCTCAGCGTCTCGGCTCGTTGCTCTAGCTTGGATGAGCGCCGCATCGCTGGCACTTTCTGTGTGTCAACTCTGAAAAGAGCCGCGTGCTGGTTTTGTAGTCTCAAAGACACAGGTCCATCAGCGCGGCTGTTCGGCTTCGCAACTCCTGATCTGACACTTGTACCAAGTTTCCACCTCTTGACTGTTGCCCGGTTTTATCCGCTGCAAACGATCTCCCGATACATCTGGGCGAGGTGCTGAGCTTGGGTCTGCGAACATCAAACGGAGGTCATGGTTCTTCGATAGTCTGCAGATGGATCGAGGCTGGCAGCCTGTGCTTTCCGAATCGCTAGGTTCATTAAGGATGACTGTGGTTGCTGTCCATCTTGCGGTGGATCGGTGACCATATCTTGGGTCAATTCACGGCCGTCAATAACTCCAATGGCGTGGCTCATTCTCTACAAAAAGATCGTTCACATCATGAAGACTGGGATTCTCAACCTTGCAGTGCGAGACCGAGCGCGAGTTGACACACTGGCCCTCAGTGCAGTTGCACGCAGTCACTCGTAAAGTGGTATATTGCTGAGTTGTTTTGAATACGAACATGCAGTTGAAGATGCTGGGCACTTTGGCGCACATTGTCAAACACGTGACCGGGGACGAGATACTGCGGGTCACGTGGCTGGCTCAGAAATCGAGGTCTCTTCGTCGTCAACCAAAGGGGTAGGTCGAGAGGGCAAGCAAATAGGTTCATCGAGTGGTTACTAGGGGCTGTTCACGCAGGTGCCCAATTTCTTCTGGAATTGATGGTCATCAAGATGGTCAATCCGCTGTCATCTCTGGTACACCGTCTCGGAAGTAACAAACTATGTACATGTACACTCACAACAAATCGACTTTACCACTGTTGCATTCATCCATGTCCTCCGGGATCACAGCAAGGCCTTCACCTCGCCCTGCCCATCCAGCTCCATGAAGCGGACGACCTGGCCGAGATGGTCGAATCCCCAGAAGCCCTCGACCTGACCTTTAGCATTCTCGCACTGAAACCACGGCAGGCCGAAGGCGCCGTCGTTGAAAGCCTGGTCCGTGTTCGCGATCAACTGCTTCTTGACCTCGGGCGCGCCCATACGGGCCATGTGTCGAGCGACGACGTCCTGGCCGAGCACGGGTGTCAGCACGCGCGAAAAGGTATTCGGCTCGTCGATGTCGCCCTGTGTCGGGTCCGTCCACAGCGCCGCGTACAGCGTATCCAGAGCGCGGACGAAGGTGTCCTGTTGTTTCTGACCCGTCGCCTTGTCGTTATCCTCCATCCACACGCTGGTCAGGAACCGCTGCAGCTGGATCGTCGGCTTGGGGAACCCGGCGGGAAGCTTCTCGGCCATGGGGATGTGGAACTGGCGGCCCCAGCGCAGCCGCTCGACGTTGATCCAGCGGTCCTTGTTGCGGATCTCGATGGGCGTCTTGTTGCCGCACTGCTTCATCAGCCCGCCCAGCAGGATGGGGATGTATGTGATTTGCACGTTGTGGAAGATGGAGGAATGCTATTAGATGTTTGACGGTGGGTTTAGCACATTGATAACCAAAGCATTTCGGGCAGAGGTTGTTGAACCCTCCCCATCTTCGCCTGTCGGTGCGGCCATGTAGAGCCATCTACAAAGATAGAACTCGACCAGGTGAAAGTGTCACACAGAGACAGAACGTACCCGTAGGAAATAGTATCCCAAGTATGCAAAGGGACTGACAATGTCGACATAGAGGGTGATTTTCCCCTTCGTTCCGCCAACCATTTTGCCGCCTTTGGTTTCGCGCCGCGCCGACTCTTCTCTTTTGTTGTGTTATATTACGTGTGGGTATTGATCGGAGACGGGGTGGAGTGAGTGTGTTTATGTTGACTGGATTGGGGTGGCGAGAGAGAAATGGGAAGTGACGCGGTGTTGTGTGGAAGAAATGAAGTACATATGGAGCACTACATCATGTTCCCCATCATCTTGGATGACAACTATCAAATAAATAACACGGTCAAATCGCACTTCTTTCCCCATCTCCCCCACAATTGACTACTTTTCGTCGTACTCGTATCTCCATCTCCATCTCCTTCGCGAAACGCTGTGCAGGAGCCGAGGTCCAATGGCGATATTTCCGAAGAACCACCAGGGGAACCCGTTTCCCTGTTCAGAGCGCGCAGTTCGCTAGATCGACCGACAATCTGCCTGTGCGAGGTAAATATCTCCGAGTGCCGAATGCCTATGTATGGTTGGATGAGTCTGTGATATTGACTGTTCTCAGCCTTGTATGCTCGGCTATCGCCATGCCCCTACTTATACTTACGGGGAGCAGATATAAGCTCAAGCCTTGTGCCTTTGCAGCCTTCAGCCACCGCAGGGTCTCAGTTGCCCAATCCGAAAAAAAGGTCTGCGGCGACTAGCGAGAAAGCAAAGTTCCCTCTTTGTTGGTGCCCAGGCATTGGTCGGTTGTGTTGGCAATGCAATTTTCAAGATCGACCTACTCGATACACAGCCACGTTTCGCCCAGACGGTTGCCTTTTGCTCAGCCTCGATGTGGTCAAAGCGAGGCTGGATCTACTTTTCAATGGCGGTTTGTCCTCTTGCCCGTGTCCTCTTATCGTCACTGCTCCTACTCTGTCACTGGTACATGCACCTCACATAGCACATGTCACCTAGGGAGGGACATTGAAGAACACAGACGATACGCCGCTTCAGAAGGCGGCATAAACCATGTGTGACACGGCACCACGTCCGCCTCCATTCGAATACGAGCCACTCGATCCACAGGTCTCGGGGAAATGTATACGGTTGCTTCACCCCCTGCCCCTCTCTGACGATGGGGTTATACGGTGTACCCTTGAGAACAATGTCTCTATAGCTGAACAACCTGTGCCACCTTACACCTGTCTCTCGTACGAGTGGGGGGATGATGTGGACCACACGCACTGGATCGAGGTCAACGGCAAGTGTCTCGAGGTCTCGCGCAACTTGTTCGACTTCTTGAAAAGCCTCCTCCAGCAACAAAACGGGACTGGTCTGCAGGGTTTGTGGATCGACGCCATTGCCATCAATCAGAAGGACCAGAAGGAGAAGAGTGTGCAGGTCGACCAAATGCACGATATATTTCGACAGGCCTCAGAAGTGCTTTCCTGGCTGGGTCCAGCGGCACATGACAGCGACGAGCTCTTTCATTTCCTGGAGAGTTTGGATATTCCTGTCCCAGAAGGAGCCTCTGACGCCGATACGACCAGGTCGCTCGAACGCAAAATGTGGTACGAGCTTCAGCACCGATTCTTCGACGCTGGACATCGGATTCACCGTGCGGCGAACCATCTCTGCAACCGCACGTACTGGGGGAGGATGTGGATTGTCCAAGAGATGCTCCTTGCCCGGAGACTCCATCTGGTCTGTGGCTCCAAGCGGACACGTTGGCTACGGTTCGCCATTGTTCTCGAAGCCCTGCTGAGCAAACAAATCATGTTCAAACATCTGCTATGGATCTCGCGACGTTCTCCAGTCGAACCAATCCTTCAACACTGGCTTCGCGGCTGTGACGGGGCCGAACCAGAGGACATCCAAACCCTCTTCACCACATTTGCAACCTTTCACTGTTCCGAGCCTCGCGACAAGGTGTATGCGTTGCGAAGCCTGAGCTGCGATTCGAATCTGATCGAGGTCAACTACGAATCCCCAATCGAGGACGTCCTGCTCCAAGTACTCCGAGTCTTCCGTCGACAGATGCTGTACGTTGAATTTGCTGCCGTGTGTGAAATGTTTCGCGTAAATCTCTGGCGTTTGTTTCCGCTTTTCGACGAAGGGCAACCGCATCCCAGTCGCGGTGCGAACAAAGGTCCCATGCAATCAGTGGCCGGGTTAATTCAGGATACCTCTGACTCTGCAGTCCCCCCCAAGTTCTCGGTTGATCTTGGAACCATCAAATTTGGGGGTTCCCGATACCAGGGCGGTGTCGTTTATTCGTGGACCAACTTGATCGAGTTGTCGCGGAATGGCCGGCTCAAACAGTGCAACTGTGCCCCATGCCAAAAGGGCTGGCAAGCGATCAGGTTCAGCTCGTCATCAGGGGGAGCCGAGTCTATCGACCCATCCCTACAATTGAATTGCGAGACAGATAGGTTCGACATCGCGCAAAGCACGGGAGTAATACTCTTCTATCAGCAACGCGGCAGTGGCCAGGAACGTTACCTGGCGCCCTTTGCCACCGGCATCATGCTGCGAAAAGTCAAGAATACCTTCTCTGTCCTCTCAAGATGGAACTATGATTTCATATTCGACAGCGATCCTGGGTCGCTGTATGTCCTGTTGTATCACGACCCGGAGGTGCGCAAACTGAACTACGAAAAGTCTCTCCCATACACGAGGTCTGTCTCATATACCATGTCACAGCTTTGGAATTTTGTTTCGCACCGAAGTCCTGGATTTAGCTCTGGCCTCGACAAGGACATTGGCCTATCCGCACTGGATGAAGTCGAGGGACTCCCCAATGTGTCGATCCAAGGGACCATGGCCAACTGGAGGTGACCTTACCATATATATACACGAGGTACTCGGTAAACTGTTCCACCTGAACTAGGATTTATTACCTACGCCTCTTGAGATGATCGAGTCCAGCCGAAACTCTCCCTCCTTTCCTCTCTGCCGAGAGACATTTTGGGTCGAGCCGAGCAGCGCCACCAAAGGTCCGGACGAGCCTGGAGCCAGAGCCACGACCCGATCGGCTGAAGCTAAAGGGGATTAACTTTGCGTCCAGCACCGCCATCAAATTTGAACGGGCGCCTTTAAATGGCTGGCTGAAAAAACGGCCCAGAACAGTTCTCGACACTCCCTTTTGGGGGTTGAGTGAAACATTCTCCTGCTTGTACCGATTACAAGCGACAAACACAATGTCCCCGTTCGCTTGCCTGGCACATCACAGGCCACGCGAAAGGATCCACCACGTTCGCTTATATTCGTAAATCGCTAGTTCGAGATATGGAGGCTCCGCAGGGTGAGTGGATTTTGTGGAAGCCCCGAAAAGGTCTCCTTCAAAAGGGAGAGGCATCGAATATACAGTCGTTGTTCGACCTCGTTGAGTCAACTTGCTCTCTCCCATTGCTGCTAGAAGAAAAGTTGGCAACATGGAGACGTCAAAGCAGGGCGACAATGTCGTCGTCGTCGAATCTACCGAACTGCCCTCCTCGTCACATTCGCAGCAACCAATCAACCCAGAAAAGCAGGCCGAAATCCCGATCCCCGTTGCCTCGTCATGGCCCAAAGAACCAGTGCCCCTTGTACCCGACACCAAAAACCGACTGTTTATGGGCCTGTACGATGGCGTCCTCCTGGCCGTGCCGCTGATATTGGTCGCCAAAATCGGTCTGGTGATTGGGGCGTGGAAACTGGACCGACGACACCGTGGTGACGAGGTCGACCTGGTCAGTGGACTGACGACGTTCCTGATCGAGTTCAACGGCCAAATGACGACGGCGTTTACTATTGTCTTTGTCACCATCATCTCGACCCTGGTGCGGCGGTACGCGCTGTGGAAAGCGCAGACGGGGGCACGCATCGCAGATCTCGAACAGCTCCAGGGCAGCATCAGCCTGCCGAGCACAATCAAGCTGATCTGGTCGCTGCGCGCTTTCACCACCATGAGTGCCGCCCTGGTCGCCATCTGGTCCTTCTACTACCTGGGCAGTCAGGCCAGCAAGCAGGAATTCCAGCGCGTTGACTCGAAGCCTTACCACAAGATGACTGGGTACACGGCCAGCACGGGCCCGCTGTCGGGCTTCAGTCCTAATTACGACAACACCTATCTCGCCTTCAACATTGACGATCTAAACGCCGCTCTGATCACCGCCGTGGGTTTCACCAAATCAGATTACAGCGCCGCCACCGCGATACCCGAGGGCACTGACTCGATCGGGTCGGCCGTGTTGCCCGACCTCAACGCCATCCTGGACCAGGGCTTTTGGGTCAACAATGTCGGCTACGTGGCCCCTCATCCCGGGCGCCACGGCTGGGTCGATGTCGCGCACCAGTCCCAGCTCAAGATGAATGACGACTACTCGGCCTTTGTCGGGCGGGCGACATATTTCCAGCTGCTCAGCGACGGCTACGGGCCGATTGCCATCCAGATCAACGAGTTCTTGGGCGAGTACACCCTGCCGACAAGCTACATGGCTGTGAACTGCGGCCGGCCGACTATCCTCCCGTACAGCTCGTTCCCCAGTGGCACGTTCATGAACCAATCCGTGAGCTTCAACATGACGCAGCCCCGAGCGGACGCCCCGCGTGACACCCAGGGCCACCCGCTCCGCGAATTCGCATTGTCGACGCGCTGGATCCCGAACAATGACCACGGCATCGTCGAGCGCGGCAGCTCGCGGCAGACATGCAACATCACGACCGTCAACGTCGAGCTCAAAGTCCACTGCGGCGTGACGGGCTGTTTCCCCAAAAAGATGCGGTACGCGGCGAAGCACGCCAACCGACAGAACGCGACGTCGTTCGCCACGCCGTTCGACGACGACGTTTTTGCCGAGCGGTTCTTCAGCGCCCTCCTCCTCTCGCGTGGCGGGCAGGTCAACGTCTCGACGCCCACGGACGTCGGGGCGAGCCTGACGCTGGGGGTGGCGAACTTTCTCGGCGCGCCGCTCGACACGCTGGGTGTCGCTGAGGGGCAGGACAACTATGACGCGTTCCTCAACTCGCAGCTGCGCGGCCTCTCGCTGCCCCTCACGCAGTACTTCAACACGTACTACATGCTCTCGCAGGCCGTGACGGGGGTGACGCCGACCTTTTCGCCCGACGACACAGCGTTCCAACCCGTCCGGATCGACGGCGCCCTATACGACCCGCACTACGCGATCCGGTGGCCGTGGATCGGCGTCGACTTTGCCGCGTGCACGATTTTGCTGCTCGCCTCGCTGGCCGCATGCTGGCTACGCGCGCACACCCTCGCGCCCGACATCTTTGGCTACGTGTCCTCCCTGACGCGGGACAACCCGCACGTCGCGCTGCCGGACAATGGCACCACGCTCAACGGGCTCGAGCGCGCCCGCTTGCTGCGCAACGTGCGCGTCAAGATCGGCGACGTGTCGCCACCCGACGAGCCCTCCGGCAGGGTCGGCCTCGCGCAGGTGCACGGCCAGCCCGTCGCGAATCTCAAGCCCACCGTGGCGTATGTTTGATGACTTGTTTTTATATATATCTCGTTGAAATATTTCATTTTCATATAAGAAATGTACGCATGTAGAAATGGGAGATAAAACTCTCTTCTTCTCCTTCTTCTTCTTCTTCTCCTTCTTCTCCTCCTCCTCCTCCTCCTCCTC